>NC_057809.1:437641542-437649415 GCF_018294505.1 Triticum aestivum
GAGAATGAGAACAAGAAGAAGAAGAAGAAGAAGAAGAAGAAGAAGAAGAAGAAGAAGAAGAAGAAGAAGAAGAAGAAGAAGAAGAAGAAGAAGAAGAAGAAGAAGAAGAAGAAGAAGAAGAAGAAGAAGAAGAAGAAGAAGAAGAAGAAGAAGAAGAAGAAGAAGAAGAAGAAGAAGAAGAAGAAGAAGAAGAAGAAGAAGAAGAAGAAGAAGAAGAAGAAGAAGAAGAAGAAGAAAAGGTTGCACCAGCAGGAGGGCATTATGGATGGATGAACTATTTCCTCTCTTGTAAAAAAATATTCCATCTTGTTGTATATTGATATAGATGGACTATTTTGATGGTGTGCATGTCTTTGGAACAGAGTAGTAGCGTGGGTCCGCTTGACTATAAGGAACTATTTATCCGCATATATAGCTTTCTATGCTACTCCTTCCAGTGATCGGTATGCAGTGCATGTGTCCGTAGACATGACAGCTTGTCCATGGAAGTTCAACTACGGCGACCATCACGTTTCATCTCGCGATTCCCACGACGCCTCTCCAACCCACGGCACCACGCCCCCCGATGTGCGCCTCACCCCTCTCGACCGCACCGCCCCTCTGCCTTTGTGTGCATGACATGTGGGCCACCTAAAATGCGGCGAGCATCAAGTTTCTACCACAGCCACCCACGATTCCCATGACGTCGCTTGAACCCACGAAACCACACGTCCCCTGACCTGTGACTCACCCCTGTTGGCCCCACTACCCCTCTGCCTACGGGAGCATTACATGTGGACGAGTCACCTATCGGGTCCACATGTTATTGACTCAAAGGTAGGTGTAGTAAGGCGCTGAAGCTCAGTCCCAACGGCCCTGAGAGGGAAATGTAACTCCTGCGCTAGGGCTTGTGGTGCTCCTGCAACACGAACTCGTGCCAAACTCGAGATTTGTTTCTTTACTATACATGCACGCAACGATTTAATGGACGTTGTAATCTCAACATGTGATGGGGAGCTATAAATTTGAATTTGAAACTTATAAAATGAAAAGATTCAAAACAAATAAACTGGGAGAGAGGGAGTATATCATAGGATGTGTCCCATACAAAATAAGTCCCCTGGTTTGTCACCGCGAAGATGCGGTTAAAAGGAGCACAACGTCTTCCTACTCATACAACAACAAATCGGCCGCAAACAGCATGGTCCGCCTTTGACCGCCATGTGCAAGGTTTGTGCTATCTTATTCAATCTCACTGTGGTTCCATCGTACCAATTCATGCGGTGGCCCGTTGCATGGCTGATCCCAATGTTGGACAAAGGTTCTACGGGAACGGTTTCACCGTTGTAAATATCGTGCAAATTGATGTTGGTACCTTCCCGTACATATGCAAGCCAATCTCCACTCGCACCGAGCCTAACCTGTGAAACACTGGGCAGGGGGAGAATTAGGAAATGGACACAAAAGTAGTCTTTAGAATGCATTTACTATGTGATCAAACTCATCTTACCTGCTCATCGGAGGAAATTCGAGTGCCCCTCAACGTCGGCATCTCAAGGGGCGTCAACTTGCAACTACGGCCATGTCGCGCTGGAGAGACCCCCAAGGAAACATCCTCGTGCGTTCCACAGAACATCAAGATGCATTTGTATGAGTAGTTTATCTTGTGAGAGAAAAGGATGAACGAGGGAAGGCCTCTAGAGATAGAGATGGACACTACTACTACCAATGTGTTGGCCCGTGTGTTGCAATGGATCCAAAGTAGTAGAATAATACTTGTTCACGTGCTTGAAATATAAACACTCTAGTTTTGATATACATGTGTCAGAAGACATGACAACTTGTCCATGGAAGTTGAACCACGGCGACCATCACGTTTCTTGTTTCTACCACTAAGCCACTAAATTTCAGTCCCATGGGCCCCGAGAGGGAAATGTAACTCCTGCGGCAGGCCTTGTGGTGCTCCCGCAGTATGAGCTCGTGTCAAAACTGGAATTTGTTTCTTACTACTACCAACTAGTACTAGTAAGGTACACGTGCATTGCACGCATGAGATTCTGGTGGTTTGTGCATTATGCTTCTACATGTGGAGCTTTCTGGATTCTAACATGTGGCAAAATCTGGTGGAATGTAAGGTTAGGCAATTTTGATTAACTTAGGCGAGTGTTTGATTCAAGCCACACCTTAGGCAAGCCACACTAAGGCCCCACATGACATACACACAAAAAATGTGGCAAGATTCCCTTAGGCTTGCCAACTTGTTTCTCTCATTTTGAAGAACTAATAACTTTGCCTAAGCTTAGTTGTGGCAAAGTTAGGGTCTGTTTGATTCAAAGGATTTTCATAGGATCTTTGAAGGATTAGAATCCTTAGGAATTTTTCCTACGTTGGTCGTTTGATTTGTTTGATTGAATCATGTAGAATATTTTCCTAAGGATTCATTTGTACTACGTTTCACAGGAATTCTAACATGCACTCCAACCTCTTGGAAGAAATCCTTTGTTTTTCATGTGACACAATCAAACAAACTCAAATCCTATAGGGATCCAATGAACATGCCATTCCAATCCTACTTTTTTCCTATTCCTGTGTTTCTGCAATCCTATGAATCAAAGAGGCCCTTAGTCATGAATTAAGTTCAACCATGGAGTCTTCTAGATTATACATGTGGCAGAATCTGGTGGATGATATCCAACGGCCAGTAGTGCTCGGATTTGCCATCTTTGTACCGTCGGATTGGCTTCATCCAACGACCAACTTTCAAAGTTTTTCACACACTATATAGGGGGTATAGATATAGATGTGCCGGTCCGTTGCAATGGATCCAAAGTATATATATCTATTTAGTGGAGTGCACTCTAAACACATTATCTATTTATTTTTCTCTAACCTTCCATAGCCGTGCAACCAAGCCACATAAGCTTCATGGGTGCCCCCCACATCATATTATTCATACTACATTGATTGAAAAAAAGATAAATCACCCAAAACAAGACCTTCCCATTTTTTGTTCCTACGATGTTGTGCCGTGCACGTACCTACTAGTTGTATAGTGGTAGTACTAGTAATATAGTATTAGGAGTACAAACTTGGTACTAGTAGGAGTAGTACTAGTACAGAATGCTCCTACTCTATCAACGAGCCCTGTTTGACACCAAATTTCTTGGCTTCCGTGCTACAGCTAGATCTTCTCCTCGTTTCTTTTTGCCAACCCGGCGGCGGGCGGGGTGTCAGTTTGCTCAATGGTGGTCCCACATGAAAGTGAAAATGCTAGGCAACACGCCTTCCCTAAGCCATGTGTCATGCCGGACGGGCCGTGTTGTACTCCCGATTCCCGGGTGTGTGGGGGTGCGACGCAAACACGGCAGGCCTTTTCCTTTTACCAGCAATGTGCTCGTGCATTGCGACGGATCCAAAGTAGTAGAATAGTAGTATTTGTTCACAAACTTGAAAGAAATCACTATTGTTTTGATATACTCCTAATATATTACTCCCTCCGTACCTAAATATTTGTCTTTTTTGAGATTTCAAATGGACTATCACATACGGATTATATAGACATATTCTAGTGTTTCTAGCAAGATGCCCGCGCGTTGCACGAAGTTGATGGAAAAGGTAAGCACAACTTATAAATTGACGGATGGAGTACTAGTTACAGTGATGCATATAATTAAGCAAAGGGATCGCACATGTTGGTATTGACTGGAACGAGAATGCAACAGCACAATAAGAATTAAGGCCACGATGATGCGATCGCAGTGGTGGTTACAGAAGGCAAGAAGAAAGATGGATCCATGAACGTACGACCTCCTCCTCCTCAACTTAGTGCGCCAGGCCACCGACCGGCGGCTAAGGAGCGGCGGCTTTTGTGGCGAGGTCGAGGTGCTTCTCAGCAAAGGCATCCAAGGCTTCCAGCCGATTGAGGAAGGCCAACATCGTAGCGTCCTCACTATCCTTGTAGATACCTACATACACGATTTCCTCGTACATGTGGATGGGTAGGTCAACGAATTCTTGCAGGGTGAGGCGCCTCGCGGCGAGCGCGACCTCCAGGTGGACATTCTTCGTGGCGTCGGCGGGCAGTCGCAGGGCCACCAGTGCTTGAAAGAGGTTCCGACCATGGAGGTCGATTAGGGCGGCAGGCAATGAGGAGCCCGGGCACGCAGGATAGAGGAGTGCGGCGATGTCGTCCGCGAGCTTCTTGAGGACGGTGAACTTGTTGCTGGTGGCAACGATCATCTGGTCCAACTGAGAGTCGTAGCTGGCATCGAAGGCGGCCATCCACCAGCCGGTCTCCAACACCGTCTGGAGACGATCCTCAGCGCCATGCCGCAGGCCGATGTCGTGGACCATCTGGCGAAGCCGCTGGCCACTCACGAGCATCGCCGCCATCGGTCTGGAGTGAGCTCTTTTGTGCTTAGTGTAGGTGCTTAGGCAAATGCTTAGGTGCGTACGATGTGGTAGATGCATTGGAATGGAGGGGCGCCTTTATATGAGCGCAATGAGGGCAAACTGCGTTGCATTCACATCGTGCAGCCTCTTTTCCCGGACCTCCTCCCATTACTTCCCTCATGCATTAATTGAAGAAGGATGCATTGGCCGTTCAACATATCGGGAACCGCTACTCCCTCCCTCGTCTGCATTAAAGCCGTATCGGGAACTGCGCCGCCCGGTGTCAAATCGAATACTCCCTCCGTCTAGGTGAGTATTAAGTCATCTTACGAAAACCAAATAGTAAACACATAGGCGTGGTGCATTAACTCTCACGTTGTTTCTTATTTTTTGACATAAGTAGAGGAATCAACCAAGAAGAGATGTGGGGCTTGCATGCTTTTAATGACTTGAGACTATCAAACATGACATGCAGTGGTCAGTTCGTTGCACAAGATCAAATACAACCCACGTCGGCACACACGCATCTTATATAGCATCACATCCAATGGCTATAAAAGATGAATGAGACCAAATTTTATATCTCATCTAGATGAGTTCTAGCAAAACTGTATTTATAATACTTAGTACTCCTATGCCATGTATCATATATTAGTATGATGTAGTACTTTATTTATTTATGAGGTATCCAGATGGCACTGCACCGCCAAGAAAACACATTTATGATAAATATTGCGAGAGAGCATCTACGAGCGTATGAGTGTACAATGGTCTGAATCCCTTCTATGGTTACCATGGGCCTCCTTTTATAGACCAAAGTGGCAAATCAGTCATGCATTGTGTACTGATTAGATAGCAAATAGTGCTATCTATGACGCCCCCGATTCAATCGTACACTAATCATACACGCAAACGTGTATGATCAAGATCAGGGACTCACGGGAAGATATCACAACACAACTCTACAAATAAAATAAGTCATACAAGCATCATATTACAAGCCAGGGGCCTCGAGGGCTCGAATACAAGAGCTCGATCATAGACGAGTCAACGGAAGCAACAATATCTGAGTACAGACGTAAGTTAAACAAGTTTGCCTTAAGAAGGCTAGCACAAACTGGGATAGAGATCGAAAGAGGCGCATGCCTCCTGCCTGGGATCCTCCTAAACTACTCCTGGTCGTCGTCAGCGGGCTGCACATAGTAGTAGGCACCTCCCGAGTAGTAGTAGTCGTCGTCGACGGTGGCGTCTAGCTCCTGGGCTCCAACGTCTGGTCGCACCAATCGGGTATAGAAACGGGGAAAAGAGGGAGCAAAGCAACCATGAGTACTCATCCAAAGTACTCGCAAGCAAGGAGCTACACTACATATGTATGCATTGGTATCAAAAGGATTAAGGGTATCATATGTGGACTGAACTGCAGAATGCTAGAATAAGAGGGGGATAGCTAGTCCCATCGAAGACTACGCTTCTGGTAACCTCCATCTTGCAGCAGGAGAAGAGAGTAGATGGTAAGTTCACCAAGTAGCATCGTGTAGCTTAACCCTAACCGATGATCCTCCCCTCGTCGCCATGTGAGAGAGCGACCACCGATTGTATCTGGCACTTGGAATGGTGTGTTTTATTAAGTATCCGGTTCTATTTGTCATAAGGTCAAGTACAACTCCAAGTCGTCCTGTTACCGAAGATCACGGCTATTCGAATAGATTAACTTCCCTGCAGGGGTGCACCACATAACCCAACACGCTCGATCCCCTTTGTCTGGACACACTTTTTTGGGTCATGCCCGGCCTCGGAAGATCAACACGTCGCAACCCTACCTAGGCACAACAGAGAGGTCAGCATGCCGGTCTAAATCCTATGGCGCAGGGGTCTGGGCCAATCGCCCTTTGCACACCTGCATGTTGCGAACGCGGCCGGAAGCAGACCTAGCCTAGCAGGCGTTCCAGTCCAATCCAGCGTGCGCCGCTCAGTCGCTGACGTCGTGAAGGCTTCGGCTGATACCACGACGTCGAGTGCCCATAACTGTCCCCGCGTAGATGGTTAGTGCGTATAGGCCAGTAGCCAGACTCAGATCAAATACCAAGATCTCATTAAATGTGTTATCTTGAAATAACCGCGAGCACCGACCAGGGCCAGGCCCACCTCTCTCCTAGGTGGTCTCAACCTGCCCTGTCGCTTCGCCACAAAGATCCACTCGGAGGGCCGTCGGGACGAACGTCCTTTCAGACCCAATCCGTGAATCACTCGCGGGTACTCCTACGAGCCGACCCGTATTTAGTCATCACAAGTATTCATATATTATGTATAAGTATATACCCGTGATCACCTCCCGAGTGATCACGGCCCGATAGTATAGCATGGCAGATGGACAAGAATGTATGGCCACTGATGATAAACTAGCATCCTATACTAAGCATTAGGATTGCAGGTAAAGGTAACAACAGTAGTAGCAAGGACAGGCTATGCATCAGGATAGGATTAACGGAAAACAGTAACATGCTACACTACTCTAATGCAAGCAGTATAGAGGAGAGTAGGAGATATCTGGTGATCAAGGGGGGGGGGGGCTTGCCTGGTTTCTCTGGCAAGAGAGAGGGGTCGTCAACATCGTAGTCGTACTGGGTAGCAGTGGCATCGGTCTCGGTGTCTAGAGAGAGAAGAGGGGGAAGAAACAATAAATATTAAGCAAACAGATGCATGACGATGCATGACATGACAAAGCGTGATGCTAGGTGTGCCCTAACGTGGTATAAGGTGGTACCGGTGAAGGAAGGAAACATTCGGGAAAATATCCCCGGTGTTTCACGTTTTCGGTCAGAGGAGCCGGAGGGGAAAGTTGCGTTTTCACTATGTTAGAGATGCGTGGCGGACGAACGGGCTGCGTATCTGGATTCGTCTCGTCATTCTGAGTAACTTTCATGTTGAAAATAATTTAATCCGAGTTATGGATTAAAAGATACGATTTTCTAAAGATTTTATTAATGTCTGGAATTTAATTAATTATTTAAATTAATTCGAAAATGGATTAATGACATCAGCATGATGTCATGCTGACGGCAGTCAACAGAGTTGACTGGTCAACCTGACCAGTGGGTCCAGTGGGACCCACCTATCATACACTGTTTAGACTTAATTAGGGTTTAGGCTAAACAAACTACTGTTTAATTAAACTAACATATTAATTAGATTAATTAACTAGGATTAATTAACTTAATTAATTTAGTTAATTAATTAAGTTTATTGTTATTATTATTTATTTATTATTCTTTTTTAAATCCTTTTTTGGAAACGTTCTCTCGGGTGGGGCCCATATGTCATTGGCCCCGGGCCTTAGCAGGCGCGGGCTACTGGCTAGCGGGCGTGGGGCGCCCGTGCAGGCGCTGCGGCCAGTGGGCGAAGGGGCGGGCGCGCGGCCTGTCTCAAGCGACCGGAGCAGGGCGGGGGCGGTGCAGGCGAGGCCAGTCAGGGCGGGGGGCTTAGCGCGGGGGCTGCTGGAGGC
>NC_057809.1:437650492-437655378 GCF_018294505.1 Triticum aestivum
GGAATGGTGGGGGAGAGTGGAGGGATAAGGGCACGGCGGGGTGGGCCGGCCGAATCGGCTGTGGCCTGATGGGCCGAAGCCCAAGGGGCCGGGGGGGGCTTTCTCCTCTCTTTTTTCTGTTTGTTTTTCCCTTTTGCATTTTCTTTCTTTTATTTATTCTATATCTGTTTTATTTCATTTTAAGTCATTTAGGCATTTTATAAAAATGTGTTTTCTTTACGATAATTACCCTTGCAATATTTGTCACACACCTAACATTTTTGTTTAATATTTTGAAAACTTTTATCGTTTGACTTATTTAGAATTTAAATTTGAAACGGTTTCGAATCATTGCGAGGTTAGCAACAGTAACCGAGGTGTCTTGGCATGATTAGCGTGGGATTACTATAGCATGATCATCCGGGCGTTACACTACAATATAGGCCGTCGGATTTATATCTAACGGATAGGAAAGAAACTATGGCAATTTTGTAAAAATATACCCACACGTCTCTCCACATTCACAAATAAGGCCTTCCCTCGTTCAACCTTTTCTCTCACAAGATAAACTACTCATACAAATGCATCTTGATGTTCCGTGCAACGCATGGACGGCTAGCTTATTTCTTTTAAAATAGTTGCTACAATAATTGGGTTGAAGTGATATATTTTATGTGTGCCCCGAATGATTTCAGATTCACTAGTAGTAACAAAGAAAAGGTTGCCTTGTTAATTAACAGAAAACAGAGTGAAAACTATCACATTAGGCCAGTAAAAACAAGGCACACTGGGTTCAGCGTCATCGTCACTACAGTTGTGCACGTGCGAGAAGTCTACATATCGAGGGGGCTACCGAGCGAGGCACCAAGACACAATGTTTGAGAGAGAAACCAATTGACAGATTATGATCAGATCGAGTTGTCACCCTTCTGCTGTCATTGTTGGGGGGAGGGAGAGAAAGACGTATCGAGATTGTGCGCGGTAGGCACGGAGGCACAATTAGCGAGTGTGTGTGTGTGTGTGTTTGAAAGAGGAGTAGATAGATTGTTATCAAGATCGATGTGCCACCCTACTCCTTCGGTGTCGGGTAGTGTGTGTGTGTGTATGTTTGAGAGAGAAGCCAGTCGATAGATTAGTATCAAGATCGAGGTGTCACCCTACTCCTTCGGTGTTGGGAAGTGTGGGTATGGGGGGCAGTGACACTCACATATCTCTACTCTTATAAAAACAGAGTTGGTGATGATGGTGTTCCCGCCATCCTGCAATATAGGCCATCCAATTTATATCCGACGGACAAGAAGAAAACTATGGCAATTTTTCAAAAAGATACCCACACCCCTCTCCACATTTGCAAATAAGGCATTCCCTCGTTCATCCTTTTCTCCCACAAGATAAACTTCTCATACAAATGCATCTTGATGTTCCGTGCAACGCATGGGCATCTTGCTAGTAGGGAGAAGAAGTTTGTGTGACACATATTTAGCTATATTAAGGGATAGGTAGATAGCATATGTGTGAGAGACATTAGTGGCTGTGGGTGGGCGGAATTAAAGGGGTGGGCGTGTTAGACATAGAGAGCGTGTGTGTTTCTGTGTGAGAGACTTGTAGGACGGGGTAGAAAGACGAATTTAACCCTGACGGAGGGAGAGAAATACATGAAGTGCGCGTGTGTGATTCCGATGCCCACAGGGAAATGAGACATGTATGCGTGTGAGAGAGATTGCACAATTCATTCATGTATCACTATCTAGGGATCGTGGATGTGCATCGCTTGAACATAAGTCAATATCTACTTCGTATCGTGGCCAAAGGTACAATATCGATTCAATGCTATAAAGATTGGACACTCACATATCACAATTTTTTCTATTTGAATAAGCCTTTTTAGTTGTGCATGTCAAAGTTACAGTGATGTTTCTTCAAACAACCAATGTAGCTATCATGAACATGCACCATTGTTACTCTTGCATTCAAATTCATTAGTCTTGGATGATTTAAGTTTCTATTTTGAAGTAATATATGTAATATTCATATATGAATTCAACTGGTACGCAATTTATGAAATGGAGGCTATGTAATCATATGAGGTAACACTTTTAAGTAGCTGACTACAATATCCATTTCTTTTTGTGCGCCTCTACACTAACACGTCAATGCATTATGTTTAAAGCAAATAACCAATGGCACTAAATTATCTATTTACACGAGAAATACATAGGTTGAGCGTTTGATCCCTTTTTTTGTGAACGCGCCACTACACCCGTACGATTGGCCGCGCCCGTGTGAACGTCCAAGTTATCGGCGCATCATCCCGAGTTATTGTCTTTTTTCTGGGGTGGACTTCACACCAGTTATTAACTGCTGACGCGTGCCCCGTGTACACAGTCTAGCATGACCTTCCCACTAGCACGGTCCAAAATTAGTTGAAACTGGATACGAACGATCCCGCGGGCGGCAAAATCTCCCGCCTCCTTCTAAAATTTCCACCACCTTAGTCTTTAGCATGCGAAATCCCCCTTTTGTCCTTGGTGCACGGAGACCAACAGTTACAATACCGCCCTCATCTACATGATAGGTTGGGGCTGCTTTGGTAACTTCCGGTTCCCCCACTACACGGCACCCCCATTTCCTCTCCCCCTCCCGCAAAAACGACTAACTCCACAGCACCAGAGCATCTTACATCACGCCGTCCGTACTCCATCGCCCTTTCTCCCCTCCCCTCTCGAAACGCTAGACTGCTCATCCACCGGCGTACCATAGCCCATTCACTGCCAGCGGCGTCCACCTCGCCGGATCTGCTTCTGCGGCCGCATCTACCCCTCCCACCTCCCCTAGAAACAAGTAGACTGCTCATCCACCACTGTACCACAGCCCATTCAGTGTCGGCCTTGTCCATGGTGCCGGATCTGCTTCGCCGGTACTCTCGTCAACCGCCGCGCATCTGCAGCGGCTCATTCGTACTCCCCACTGGAGACGCTTCGTCCACACCCCCAGAGCCGCCCCACCGACGCCCCCGTCGACGGCCTCTGATCCTCTTCGCCAACACCTTCCTCAACCCTACCGGAGCCGCTTCGCTGACACCTTCCTCAACCCTACCGGAGTAGCTTCGCCTATATCATTCTCAACCCTACCGGGGCCGCTTTGCCAACTCACAAGTCCATGACCTCAGATCCGCTTCCTCGCACCCTCATCCAACCTACCGGAGCAGCTTCTAACGCCCCATCCACGGCCGCAGATCCGCATCGTCGACACCACCCTTAACCCAACCATCGGAGCAGCTTCTGACGCCCCATCCACGACCGCAGATCCGCATCGTCGACACCATCCTTAACCCAACCACCGGAGCAGCTTCACCTACGTCCTCGTCCATGGCCATAGATCCGCTTCGCCCACACCCTAGTCCACCCTACCGGAGCCGCTCCACAAACACCCTACTCGACGGTTCTAGATCTCCTTACCGGACCCAATAGCCAGCGCAGCGTCATCACCCTTGATGTTTCTAACCTGATTCCCACAGTCTGGATAGATGCCAAGCACCCGCCACGGCCTAGGTACTTGTCACCTTTAAACCCGTCCAGCATCACCTGCCCGATGTACTTCAAATATACTAACCGGTCGTTGTTACCTGTTATGCAGCTGGCAAAAACTACAAGGACGATATTTCTTCTGGATCTATGATCTTGTAAGCGCGTCTCTCTCTCTTGTATTGTTTTGTGCCTGCCAGCGTGCTTTGCTAGGATTTTCGACCAGTAATCCTTTGTGTAGACAATGATTTCTACTACTGGCTGCTAAATTAGATATGTAGATGTCATACATGATACTACCTCGTACCTCTATTCCTAAATATAAGTCTTTCTAGAGATTCCACTATAGGCTACATATGGAGCAAAATGAGTGAATCTACACTCGAAAATGCATCTATATACATCTGTATGTGGTCCATACTGGAATTTCTACAAAGACATATATTTAGGAACAGGGGCAGTACATTACACAAAATCATAGGTGGCATGTAGGAATTCCAGTGCACTACATTAGGCTCCCTTAGAGTGCCTGCTAGTTTAGCATACACAGTCATGGCTAGTTTATGGTACGCACACAATCGTTAATTGGTGGTTTAAATATGCGCAAGGGACATGCAATGTAGTATCATGTAGAGATGTCTGAAATTAGCCGTGTCAACTTGCAGATAGGGTCACACAATGAAAAAGTACAAGATGTATGTGGCAATTTCATGGAACATCGCAAAAAAAAGGAGAGGGAGCGGTGAGCCTATATAGTGTGCCATGGTACGTCACTCCTCCATTGCAATCATCGTGACATGTTATTTGTATGCCAGTTCTATTAGCCAAGTTTCTTAGGGACAGTTATTACGAGTTACCCTAAGAAAATAAGCACCTGTGAATATAAGCTCCATGTAATAAGCCAACCAGTTCTTTTCATTACGTTTTCAGCTTATCTTTGGTATGATCAGTGCAAAGTCTAGATTGCATTATATTTTTTTCATTTTGCTGCCCATATGGAAATTAATTTGACTTGCAAACATCACAAATTGAACCCAGTGCAGTAATTAATATGATAGGAAAATAGACCATCACTATTTGCTCAAAATGCAAATACAAAGATACCATCTACTTGGCACAATCTACTTTGGTCAATGTTTTCCATAGAGATCCCATTGCCTAATTTAAACGAAGAACGCATGACCCACATTTAAATGAAGAACAATTATTTATTGAAATTCGATGGTCCAAGTGGCTGGTTATTATCGTATAGCAGCACCACCTGAAAGCATCATATAGCAGCAGCAGCAGCTCATAGCAACTCATCATACAGCAGCAGCAGTCTGCAATTCATCATATACCAGCAGCAGCTCATAGCAATTCATCATATAGCAGCAGCAGGAG
>NC_057809.1:437655746-437659507 GCF_018294505.1 Triticum aestivum
GCAAATCATCATATAGCACCAGCAGGAGCAGCTTGTAGCAACTCATCATATAGCAGCAGCAGGAGCACCTTGTAGCAACTCATCATATAGCAGCAGCAGCTCATAGCAATTCATCATATAGCAGCAGCAGCTCATACCAACTCATCATACAGCAGCAGCAGCTCATAGCAATTCATCATATAGCAGCAGCAGGAGCAGCTCATAGCAATGCATCATATAGCAGCAGCAGAAGCAGCTCATAGCAATTCATCGTATAGTGGATCAGAATGAAAATTTGGCAAAAAATCAGAGGAGATCATCACCTTGTTGGATGAGCTCATCCTTCAATAGCACCTCAAGGCCATGGCCTGGGAGGAGGGGAGGGGGAATAAGGTGCCTTCTGCCGCAGTGTGGCATCAGCCGTAGTTGTGCAACGCCCACCAGAGTTGTGCGTTGGACGAACTACAGTGGAGCAGCTGCTGGAGACCATGAGAATGAGGGGCGGCGCCAGAGGGAGGAGAAGCCAGGGAGATTTGCCCCTACCCACCGGCCATGTAGCCTAGCTGGACATAGCATCATCGAGGACAAGGCCAGATGGGACCAGTGGTGACGGCTCGCTGGAGGAACCCTAGTGCTGCAGGCAGGGGATCGAGGTAGAGGGAAAGGGGAGAGGAGATGCAAGCGGGCATGGCAATGAATGCTTGAGTGTTTGTTTTTACTTGAGGGTTAGGTGTGACACGGGCGTCAGCAGTTGCATTTTGAGTGTAATATAGGCAGACAACAGAGTCATTTCACTATTCCCCTTCCCTTTAATTTTTAGTGAGGTTCTACCCAAAACACCCCCTCCAAAGAGAAATTAGTTAAGCCCAAGCCCATAACTCAAAAATGACTTCTTTACATCTTTTATGGCTTATTTTGACAATATGCCCTGAAAAGGTCGAATCGAACTGGCCCTTAACCTGCAATTCAATTGTGCGTGCAATGATGAATCACTCATGCCTGCTATCTGTACATTTAGGCATCATTATACATGGCATAACCTAATACATGTGCATTCCATTGTAGAATCTGGAATATGCAATGTTTATGTTAGTTCATACGTTGCACATGATGTTTAAATGCCCCTTAAATCTGGTCAGTCAAGTGATGGTCTTTAAGCCTCCTTCTTTGCTTCTTTTCTTGATATGTAAGATTTGCTCACACATCTGTTCAATTGCTTGTTTGCATCAGCCTGCCATACTAGGACTGTTTGCTTTGATTACTTGTTGTTCTTGACATAACACTCTAACAGAGCTTGTCAACGATTTAAACACTAAGGGCTGCTGTAGTGGGGCCTTGTCTAACTCATAGGTGACATAAAGGTTTGGTTGTACACTACAGTAGGCTCTCCAAGAGTACCTGGAGATCCAGTTCGAAGGTATGCCTAGTTTTTACATAGTGCAGACATAGTAAATGCTCATTTCATTGTGTGCAAGTGCAAGAGATGCGGCATGTTTCATTATGTGGTGTTGTTTTGTTATAATCTCATTCTTTTGTGTTCACAGACTGGAAAGTATGTATATTTATCTTCCAAGGAGACGAGTAACTAGTTTGTGTCACCTTGCAGAAGGGGTGCAATGAAGATAAGATTGAGGATTTCCAAGTACAAGATGTTAGGAAGGAGCCTTGCAAGAGAAATAGGAGCTGCGCTGAGCCTCTTCAACCTACTAAGGTAAGTCACTATATGCAACTCAACAGTTCAATTCCTTGTTTGTTTCAGGCATAGTTAATTTTCTCTTTTCAATTGCTTTATTTGTCCTCGGTTAATGAGATGCCCAAATAATCATGCCTGATGTTCGGTACTTGTATCACTATTAGTTGACATAATTAAAGGCCTTACCATTTAATTACTCTGTCGAAGTGTGCCTGAAGCTTTGAAGTCTATTAACCAACTATTATTACATGAGGCTCACAATCTAGTTTATACTACGCTAATGATTGCATAGTTTTGCCTGCTGTAGTATGTGTCTGTCTCTCCCACTTTAGTCGGATCGGATTCGATGAAAAGGGTCCTTATGAAGGGTAAATAGAAATTGGCATATCACGTTGTGGTTTTCGCGTAGGTAAGAAACGTTCTTGCTAGAAACCTATAGCAGCCACGTAAAAACTTGCAACAACAATTAGAGGACGTCTAACTTGTTTTTGCAGCATATGCCTTATGATGTGATATGGCCAAAAGGATGTGATGAATGATATATGTGATGTATGAGATTGATCATGTTCTTGTAATAGGAATCACGACTTGCATGTCGATGAGTATGACAACCGGCAGGAGCCATAGGAGTTGTCTTAATTTATTTATGACCTGCGTGTCAACATAAACGTCATGTAATTACTTTACTTTAATGCTAAAGCATTAGCCATAGTAGTAGAAGTAATAGATGACGAGACAACTTCCAGAAGACACGATGATGGAGATCATGGTGTCATGCCGGTGACAACGATGATCATGGAGCCCCGAAGATGGAGATCAAAAGGAGCAAAATGATATTGGCCATATCATGTCACTATTTGATTGCATGTGATGTTTATCATGTTTTACATCTTATTTGCTTAGAATGACGGTAGCTTAAATAAGATGATACTGAAGGAAATATGCCCTGGAGGCAATAATAAAGTTATTATTTATTTCCTTATATCATGATAAATTTTTATTATTCATGCTAGAATTGTATTAACCGGAAACATAATACATGTGTGAATACATAGACAAACAGAGTGTCACTTGTATGCCTCTACTTGACTAGCTCGTTAATCAAAGATGGTTATGTTTCCTAACCATGAACAAAGAGTTGTTATTTTATTAACGAGGTTACATCATTAGTTGAATGATCTGATTGACATGACCCATTCCATTAGCTTAGCACCCGATCGTTTAGTATGTTGCTATTGCTTTTCTTCATGACTTATACATGTTCCTATGACTATGAGATTATGCAACTCCCGTTTACCGGAGGAACACTTTGTGTGCTACCAAACGTCACAACGTAAATGGGTGATTATGAAGGAGCTCTACAGGTGTCTCCAAAGGTAGATGTTGGGTTGGCGTATTTCGAGATTAGGATTTGTCACTCCGATTGTCGGAGAGGTATCTCTGGGGCCCTCTCGTTAATGCACATCACATAAGCCTTGCAAGCATTGCAACTAATGAGTTGGTTGCGGGATGATGTATTACAGAACGAGTAAAGAGACTTGCCGATAACGAGATTGAACTAGGTATTGGATACCGACGATCGAATCTCGGGCAAGTAGCATACCGATGACAAAGGGAACAACGTATGTTGTTATGCGGTCTGACCGATAAAGATCTTCGTAGAATATGTAGGAGCCAATATGGGCATCCAGGTCCCGCTATTGGTTATTGACCGGAGAAGTGTCTCAGTCATGTCTACATTGTTCTCGAACCGTAGGGTCCGCACGCTTAACCTTACGATGACAGTTATTATGAGTTTATGCATTTTGATGTACCGAAGGTTGTTCGGAGTCCCGGATGTGATCACGGACATGACGAGGAGTCTCGAAATGGTCGAGACATAAAGATTGATATATTGGAAGCCTATATTTGGATATCGGAAGTGTTCCGGGTGAAATCGGGATTTTACCGGAGTACCGGGAGGTTACCGGAACCCCCCGGGAGCCATATGGGCCTTCATGGGCCTTAGTGGAAAGGAGAAAGGGGCAGCCCAAGGTGGCCGCGCGCCTCCCCCCTCCCCTAGTCCTATTAGGACTAGGAGAGGTGGCCG
>NC_057809.1:437659816-437673884 GCF_018294505.1 Triticum aestivum
CACCCCAAGGCTGGCCGCACCTCTCCCCCCTTGCTCCTTTATATACAGGGGCAGGGGGCACCTCTAGACACACAATTGATCCCCGTGATCGTTCCATAGCCGTGTGCGGTGCCCCCTGCCACCATATTCCACCTCGATCATATTGTAGCGGTGCTTAGGCGAAGCCCTGTGACGGTAGAATATCAAGATCGTCACCACGCCGTCGTGCTGACGGAACTCTTCCCTGACGCTTTGCTGGATCGGAGCCCAGGGATCGTCATCGAGCTGTACGTGTGCTAAGAACTCGGAGGTGCCGGAGTAACGGTGCTTGGATCGGTCGGATCGGGAAAACGTACGACTACTTCCTCTATGTTGTGTGATCGCTTCCGCAGTCGGTCTGCGTTGGTACGTAGACAACACTCTCCCCTCTCGTTGTTGTGCATCACCATGATCTTGCGTGTGCCTAGGAATTTTTTTGAAATTACTATGTTCCCCAATAGTGGCATCCGAGCCTAGGTTTTATATGTTGATGTTATATGCACGAGTAGAACACAAGTGAGTTGTGGGCGATATAAGTCATACTGCCTACCAGCATGTCATACTTTGGTTCGGCGGTATTGTTGGACAAGACGACCAGGACCAACATTACGCGTACGCTTACGCGAGACCGGTTCCCCCGACGTGCTTTGCACACAGGTGGATTGCGGGCGACTGTCTCTCCAACTTTAGTTGAACCAAGTGTGGCTATGCCCGGTCCTTGCGAAGTCTAAAACGGAGTCTATTTGACAAACTATCATTGTGGTTTTGATGCGTAGGTGAGATTTGTTCTTGCTTAAACCCGTAGCAGCCACGTAAAACTTGCAACAACAAAGTAGACGACGTCTAACTTGTTTTTGCAGGGCATGTTGTGATGTGATATGGTCAAGGCATGATGCTGAATTTTCTTGTATGAGATGATCATGTTTTGTAACCGAGTTATCGGCAACTGGCAGGAGCCATATGGTTGTCGCTTTATTGTATGCAATGCAATCACGATGTAATGTTTTACTTTATTACTAAACGGTAGTGATAGTCGTGGAAGCATAAGATTAGCGAGACGACAATGATGCTACGATGGAGATCAAGGTGTCGCGCCGGTGACAATGGTGATCATAATGGTGCTTCGGAGATGGAGATCACAAGCACAAGATGATGATGGCCATATCATATCACTTATATTGATTGCATGAGATGTTTTGCATCTTATCTTGCTTTGATTGACGGTAGCATTATAAGATGATCTCTCATTAAATTATCAAGAAGTGTTCTCCCTGAGTATGCACCGTTGCCAAAGTTCGTCGTGCCCAGACACCACATGATGATCGGGTGTGATAAGCTCTACGTCCATCTACAACGGGTGCAAGCCAGTTTTGCACACGCAGAATACTCAGGTTAAACTTGACGAGCCTAGCATATGCATATATGGCCTCGGAACACGGAGACCGAAAGGTCGAGCATGAATCATATAGTAGATACGATCAACATAACGATGTTCACCATTGAAAACTACTCCATCTCATGTGATGATCGGTTATGGTTTAGTTGATTTGGATCACGTAATCACTTAGAAGATTAGAGGGATGTCTATCTAAGTGGGAGTTCTTAAGTAATTTGATTAATTGAACTTAAACTTATCATGAACTTAGTACCTGATAGTATCTTGCTTGTTTATGTTGATTGTAGATAGATGGCTCGTGCTGTTGTTCCGTTGAATTTTAATGCGTTCCTTGAGAAAGCAAAGTTGAAAGATGATGGTAGCAATTATACGGACTGGGTCCGTAACTTGAGAATTATCCTCATTGCTGCTCAGAAGAATTACGTCCTGGAAGCACCGCTGGGTGCCAGGCCTGCTGCTGGAGCAACACCAGATGTTATGAACGTCTGGCAGAGCAAAGCTGATGACTACTCGATAGTTCAGTGTGCCATGCTTTACGGCTTAGAATCGGGACTTCAACGACAGTTTGAACGTCATGGAGCATATGAGATGTTCCAGGAGTTGAAGTTAATATTTCAAGCAAATGCCCGGATTGAGAGATATGAAGTCTCCAATAAGTTCTATAGCTGCAAGATGGAGGAGAACAGTTCTGTCAGTGAGCATATACTCAAAATGTCTGGGTATAATAATCACTTGATTCAATTGGGAGTTAATCTTCCGGATGATTGCGTCATTGACAGAATTCTCCAATCACTGCCACCAAGCTACAAGAGCTTCGTGATGAACTATAATATGCAAGGGATGAACAAGACTATTCCCGAGCTCTTTGCAATGTTGAAAGCTGCGGAGGTAGAAATCAAGAAGGAGCATCAAGTGTTGATGGTTAACAAGACCACTAGTTTCAAGAAAAAGGGCAAAGGGAAGAAGAAGGGGAACTTCAAGAAGAACAGCAAGCAAGTTGCTGCTCAGGAGAAGAAACCCAAGTCTGGACCTAAGCCTGAAACTGAGTGCTTCTACTGCAAGCAGACTGGTCACTGGAAGCGGAACTGCCCCAATTATTTGGCGGATAAGAAGGATGGCAAGGTGAACAAAGGTATATGTGATATACATGTTATTGATGTATACCTTACTAGAGCTCGCAGTAGCACCTGGGTATTTGATACTGGTTCTGTTGCTAATATTTGCAACTCGAAACAGGGACTACGGAATAAGCGGGCACTAGCAAAGGACGAGGTGACGATGCGCGTGGGAAACGGTTCCAAAGTCGATGTGATCGCGGTCGGCACGCTACCTCTACATCTACCTTCGGGATTAATATTAGACCTAAATAATTGTTATTTGGTGCCAGCGTTAAGCATGAACATTATATCTGGATCTTGTTTGATGCGAGACGGTTATTCATTTAAATCAGAGAATAATGGTTGTTCTATTTATATGAGTAATATCTTTTATGGTCATGCACCTTTGAAGAGTGGTCTATTTTTGATGAATCTCGATAGTAGTGATACACATATTCATAATGTTGAAGCCAAAAGATACAGAGTTGATAATTAAAGTGCAACTTATTTGTGGCACTGTCGTTTAGGTCATATGGGTGTAAAGCGCATGAAGAAACTCCATACTGATGGACTTTTGGAACCACTTGATTATGAATCACTTGGTACTTGCGAACCGTGCCTCATGGGCAAGATAACTAAAACACCGTTCTCCGGTACTATGGAGAGAGCAATAGATTTGTTGGAAATGATACATACCGATGTATGTAGTCCGATGAATATTGAGGCTCGTGGCGGATATCGTTATTTTCTCACCTTCACAGATGACTTAACCAGATATGGGTATATCTACTTAATGAAACATAAATCCGAAACATTTGAAAAGTTCAAAGAATTTCAGAGTGAAGTTGAAAATCATCGTAACAAGAAAATAAAGTTTCTACGATCTGATCGTGGAGGAGAATATTTGAGTTACAAGTTTGGAGTACATTTGAAAAATTGTGGAATAGTTTCGCAACTCACGCCACCCGGAACACCACAGCGTAATGGTGTGTTCGAACGTCGTAATCGTACTTTACTAGATATGGTGCGATCTATGATGTCTCTTACTGATTTACCGCTATTGTTTTGGGGTTATGCTTTAGAGACGGCCGCATTCACGTTAAATAGGGCACCATCAAAATCCGTTGAGACGACGCCTTATGAACTGTGGTTTGGCAAGAAACCAAAGTTGTCGTTTCTTAAAGTTTGGGGCTGCGATGCTTATGTGAAAAAGCTTCAACCTGATAAGCTCGAACCCAAATCGGAGAAATGTGTCTTCATAGGATACCCAAAGGAGACTGTTGGGTACACCTTCTATCACAGATCCGAAGGCAAGACATTCGTTGCTAAGAATGGATCCTTTCTAGAGAAGGAGTTTCTCTGGAAAGAAGTGAGTGGGAGGAAAGTAGAACTTGACGAGGTAACTATACCTGCTCCTTTATTGGAAAGTAGTACATCACAGAAAACTGTTTCTGCGACACCTACACCAATAAGTGAGGAAGCTAATGATGATGATCATGAAACTTCAGATCAAGATACTACTGAACCTCGTAGATCAACCAGAGTAAGATCCGTGCCAGAGTGGTATGGTAATCCTGTTCTGGAAATCATGCTACTAGATCATGATGAACCTACGAACTATGAAGAAGCGATGGAGAGCCCAGATTCCGCAAAGTGGCTTGAAGCCATGAAATCTGAGATGGGATCCATGTATGAGAACAAAGTATGGACTTTGGTTGACTTGCCCGATGATCGGCAAGCAATTGAGAATAAATGGATCTTCAAGAAGAAGACTGACGCTGATGGTAATGTTACTGTCTACAAAGCTCGACTTGTCGCAAAAGGTTTTCGACAAGTTCAAGGGGTTGACTATGATGAGACCTTCTCACCCGTAGCGATGCTTAAGTCTGTCCGAATCATGTTAGCAATTGTCGCATTTTATGATTATGAAATTTGGCAGATGGATGTCAAAACTACATTCCTGAATGGATTTCTGGAAGAAGAGTTGTATATGATGCAACCAGAAGGTTTTGTCGATCCAAAGGGAGCTAACAAAGTGTGCAAGCTCTAGCGATCCATTTATGGACTGGTGCAAGCCTCTCAGAGTTGGAATAAACGTTTTGATAGTGTGATCAAAGCATTTGGTTTTATACAGACTTTCGGAGAAGCCTGTATTTACAAGAAAGTGAGTGGGAGCTCTGTAGCATTTCTGATATTATATGTGGATGACATATTGCTGATTGGAAATGATATAGAATTTCTGGATAGCATAAAGGGATACTTGAATAAGAGTTTTTCAATGAAAGACCTCGGTGAAGCTGCTTACTTGGAGATTATGAAGACGCTTAATTGGACTTTCACAAAGCACATACCTTGATAAGATTATGAAGAAGTTCAAAATGGATCAAGCAAAGAAAGGGTTCTTGCCTGTGTTACAAGGTGTGAAGTTGAGTCAGACTCAATGCCCGACCACTACAGAAGATAGAGAGAAAATGAAAGATGTTCCCTATGCTTCAGCCATAGGCTCTATCATGTATGCAATGCTGTGTACCAGACCTGATGTGTGCCTTCCTATAAGTTTAGCAGGGAGGTACCAAAGTAATCCAGGAGTGGATCACTGGACAACGGTCAAGAACATCCTGAAATACCTGAAAAGGACTAAGGATATGTTTCTCGTATATGGAGGTGACAAAGAGCTCACCGTAAAAGGTTACGTTGATGCAAGCTTTGACACTGATCCGGACGATTCTAAATCGCAAACCGGATACGTGTTTACATTAAACGGTGGAGCTGTCAGTTGGTGCAGTTCTAAACAAAGCGTCGTAGCGGGATCTACATGTGAAGCGGAGTACATAGCTGCTTCGGAAGCAGCGAACGAAGGAGTCTGGATGAAGGAGTTCATATCCGATCTAGGTGTCATACCTAGTGCATCGGGTTCAATGAAAATCTTTTGTGACAATATTGGTGCAATTGCCTTGGCAAAGGAATCCAGATTTCACAAAAGGACCAAACACATCAAGAGACGCTTCAATTCCATCCGGGATCTAGTCCAGGTGATAGACATAGAGATTTGCAAGATACATACGGATCTGAATGTTGCAGACCCGTTGACTAAGCCTCATCCACGAGCAAAACATGATCAGCACCAAAGCTCCATGGGTGTTAGAATCATTATAGTGTAATCTAGATTATTGACTCTAGTGCAAGTGGGAGACTGAAGGAAATATGCCCTAGAGGCAATAATAAAGTTATTATTTATTTCCTTATATCATGATAAATGTTTATTATTCATGCTAGAATTGTATTAACCGGAAACATAATACATGTGTGAATACATAGACAAACAGAGTGTCACTTGTATGCCTCTACTTGACTAGCTCGTTAATCAAAGATGGTTATGTTTCCTAACCATGAACAAAGAGTTGTTATTTTATTAACGAGGTTACATCATTAGTTGAATGATCTGATTGACATGACCCATTCCATTAGCTTAGCACCCGATCGTTTAGTATGTTGCTATTGCTTTTCTTCATGACTTATACATGTTCCTATGACTATGAGATTATGCAACTCCCGTTTACCGGAGGAACACTTTGTGTGCTACCAAACGTCACAACGTAAATGGGTGATTATGAAGGAGCTCTACAGGTGTCTCCAAAGGTAGATGTTGGGTTGGCGTATTTCGAGATTAGGATTTGTCACTCCGATTGTCGGAGAGGTATCTCTGGGGCCCTCTCGGTAATGCACATCACATAAGCCTTGCAAGCATTGCAACTAATGAGTTGGTTGCGGGATGATGTATTACAGAACGAGTAAAGAGACTTGCCGGTAACGAGATTGAACTAGGTATTGGATACCGACGATCGAATCTCGGGCAAGTAGCATACCGATGACAAAGGGAACAACGTATGTTGTTATGCGGTCTGACCGATAAAGATCTTCGTAGAATATGTAGGAGCCAATATGGGCATCCAGGTCCCGCTATTGGTTATTGACCGGAGAAGTGTCTCAGTCAGGTCTACATTGTTCTCGAACCGTAGGGTCCGCACGCTTAACGTTACGATGACAGTTATTATGAGTTTATGCATTTTGATGTACCGAAGGTTGTTCGGAGTCCCGGATGTGATCACGGACATGACGAGGAGTATCGAAATGGTCGAGACATAAAGATTGATATATTGGAAGCCTATATTTGGATATCGGAAGTGTTCCGGGTGAAATCGGGATTTTACCGGAGTACCGGGAGGTTACCGGAACCCCCCGGGAGCCATATGGGCCTTCATGGGCCTTAGTGGAAAGGAGAAAGGGGCAGCCCAAGGTGGCCGCGCGCCTCCCCCCTCCCCTATTAGGACTAGGAGAGGTGGCCGGCCCCCCTCTCTCTCTTTCCGCCCCTTGAGGATTCCTATTCCAACTAGGATTGGCGGGGGGGGGGGGGAATCCTACTCCCAGAGGGAGTAGGACTCCTCCTGGCGCGCCCCAAGGCTGGCCGCACCTCTCCCCCCTTGATCCTTTATATACAGGGGCAGGGGGCACCTCTAGACACACAATTGATCCCCATGATCGTTCCATAGCCGTGTGCGGTGCCCCCTGCCACCATATTCCTCCTCGATCATATTGTAGCGGTGCTTAGGCGAAGCCCTGCGATGGTAGAACATCAAGATCGTCACCACGCCATCGTGCTGACGGAACTCTTCCCTGACGCTTTGCTGGATCGGAGCCCGGGGATCGTCATCGAGCTGTACGTGTACTAAGAACTCGGAGGTGCCGGAGTAACGGTGCTTGGATCGGTCGGATCGGGAAAACGTACGACTACTTCCTCTACGTTGTGTGATCGCTTCCGCAGTCGGTCTGCGTTGGTACGTAGACAACACTCTCCCCTCTCGTTGCTATGCATCACCATGATCTTGCGTGTGCGTAGCAAATTTTTTGAAATTACTACGTTCCCCAACAGATACCTCACTAAAATTTCAAGAAAAGTGTTCCCCCTAACTGTGCACCATTGCGAAGGTTCGTTGTTTCGAACCACCACGTGATGATCACGTGTGATAGATTCTAACGTTCGAATACAACGGGTGTTGACGAGCCTAGCATGTACAGACATGGCCTCGGGACACATGTGAAACACTTAGGTTGACTTGACGAGCCTAGCATGTACAAACATGGCCTCGGAACACGGAAGACCGAAAGGTCAAACATGAGTCGTATAGAAGATACGATCAACATGAGATGTTCACCGTTGATGACTAGTCCGTCTCATGTGATGATCGGACACGGCCTAGTCGATTCGGATCATGTTTCACTTAGATGACTAGAGGGATGTCTATCTGAGTGGGAGTTCATTAAATAATTTGATTATATAAACTCAATTATCATGAACATAGTCTAAATTGTCTTTGCAAATATGTTGTAGATAGATAGCTCACGTTGTAGCTCCCTGTTTCAATACGTTCCTCGAGAAATACTAAGTTGAAAGATATTGTAAGCAATGATACAGACTAGGTCTGTAGTCCGAGGAGTGTCTTCACTGGTACACAGAAGGCTTACGTCTTTGATGCACCGCTCGATGTGCAAACCCCAACAACGTCGTCTGTGGATGTTGTGAACACCTGACAGACACATCCTGATGACTACTTGATAGTTTAGTGCACCATACTTTACGGCTTAGAATCGGGATTCCAATGACGTTTTGAACGCCATAGAACATATGAGATGTTCCAAGAGCTGAAATTGGGATTTTAGGCTCATGCCCGTGTTGATAGGTGTGAGACCTATGACAAGTTCTTTTGCCAACAAGATGGAGGAGAATAGCTCAGCTAGTGAGCATGTGCTCAGAATGTCTGGGTGCTACAATCACTTAAATCAAGTGGGAGTTCAACTTCCAGATAAGATAGTGATTGATAGAGTTCTCTAGCCACTATCACTAAGCTACTAGATCTTCGTGATGAACTATGACATGCAAGGGATGGAGTTGATCTCGGAGCTGTTCGCGGTGCTTAAGACCGCAAAAGGTATAAATCAAGAAGGAGCATCAAGTATTGATGGTTTAACAAGACCACTGGTTTCAAGAAGGGCAAGGGCTAGAAGGGAAACTTCATGGATGGCAAACCAGTTGCCGCTCCAGTGAAGGAACCCAAGGTTGAACCCAAACCCGAGACTAAGTGCTTCTATTGTAAGGGGAACGGTCACTGGTAGCGGAATTACCCCAAATGCATGGTAGATAAGAAGGCTGGCAACTTCAAAGTATATACGAGTTATTAATGTGTACCTCACTAGTACTCCTGGTAGCACCTAGGTATTGGATACCGGTTCAGTTGCTATTATTGGTGACTTGAAGCAAAAGCTACGGACTAAACGGAGACTGGCTAAGGGCGAGGTGACGATGTGTGTTGGAAGTGTTTCCAAAGTTGATGAGATCACCATCGCACGCTCCATCTGCCTTCGGGATTAATATTGAACCTAGATAAATGTTATCAGGTGTCTACGTTAAGAATGAATATGATTAGATCATGTTCATTGCAATACGATTATTCATTTAAGTTAGAGAGTAATGGTTATTCTGTTTACATGAATAATACCTTTCATGGAAATGCACCCTATGTGAATGGCTCATTGAATCTCGGTCGTGGTAATACACATGTTCACGCCAAAAGATGTAGAGTTAATAATGATAGTACCACTTTCTTGTGGCACCGCCGCTTAGGTCATATTGGCATAAAATGCATGAAGAAACTCCATGCTGATGGATGTTTGGAGTCACTTGATTTTGAATCGCTTGACACATGCGAGCCATGCCTCATGGGCAGGATGACTAAGACCCCGTCTTCAGGTACAATGAAACGGGCAAGTGACTTGTTGGAAGTCATACATCTTGATGCGTGTGATCCAGTGAGAATTGAAGCGTGCGGTGGATATCGCTATTTTCTCATCTTCACTGACAATTTGAGTAGATATAGGTATGTTTACTTAATGAAGCACAAGTCTGAAACGTTTGAAAAGTTCAAGCGATTTCAGAGTGAAGTTAAGAATCATCATAACAATAAGATCATGTTCCTACGATCTGGTCAAAAGGGGATTTTCTGAGTTATGAGTTTGGCAATCACTTAAGACATTGTGGAATTGTTTCACAGTTGAAGCCACCTGGAACACCACAAGGTAATGGTGTGTCCGGACGTCGTAATCGAACCCTATGAGATATGGTGCGATCTATGATGTCTCTTACCAATCTACCATATTCATTTTGAGGTTATGCGTTAGAGACAGCTGCATTCACTTTAGATAGGACACCATCTAAGTCCGTTGAGACGACGTCATATGAACATTGGTTTGGCAAGAAACCAAAGTTGTCGTTTCTTAATGTTTGGGGCTGCGATGCTTAAGGCTTCAGCCGGAGAAGCTCAAACCCAAAGCGGACAAACACATCTTCATAGGATACCCAAAGGTGAAAGTTGGGTATACCTTCTATCTCAGATCCGAGGGCAAATTGTTTGTCGCTAAGAACGAGTCCTTTCTCGAGAAGGAGTTTCTCTCGAAAGAATTGAGTGGGAGGAAGATAGAACTTGATGAGGTTGTCGAACCTTTGTTTCAACCAGAGAGTGATGCAACACAGAAAGATGTTTTCTGTGGCACCTACGTCTGTTGAAGAGGAAGTTAATGATAGTGATCATGAAGCTTCGGATCAAGTTGCTATCGAACCTCATAGGTCAACAAGGATATGTACTACTCCTGAGTGGTACGGTAATCCTGTCTTAGATATCATGTTGTTAGACAACAATGAACCTACGAGCTATGGAGAAGCGATGGTGGGCCGTATTCCGATAAATGGTTAGAAGCCATGAAATCCGAGATAGGATCCATGTATCAGAACAAAGTATGGACTTTGGTGGACTTGCTCGATGATCGGCAAGCCATTGAGATAAATGGATCTTTAAAAAGAAGACGGACGTGGGCGGTAATGTTACCATCTATGAAGCTCGACTTGTGGGAAAGAGTCTTTTCACAAGTTCAAGGAGCTGACTATGATGAGAATTTCTCACCCGTAGCGATGCTTAAGTCCGTCGGAATCATGTTAGCATTAGCTGTATTTTTCGATTATGAAATCTGACAGATGGATGTCAAAACAAGTTTTCTTACCATTTTCCGTAAGAAAAGGTTGTATGTGATACAATAAAAGGTTTTGTCGATCCTAAGGATGCTAAAAGGTATGCTAGCTCCAGCAATCCTTCTATGGACTAGAGCAAGCATCTCGGAATAGAAATATATGTTTTGATGGAGTGATCAAAGCTTTTAGGTCTATACAATGTTTGTTAGAAACTTGTATTTACAAGAAAGTGAGTGGGAGCACTACAACATTTCTGATAAGTATATGTGGATGACTTATTGTTGATCCGAAATAATGTAGAATTTCTGGAAAGCATAAATGGTTGTTTGAAGAGTGTTTTTCAAAGGAAGACCTGGATAAAGCTGCTTACATATTGGGCATCAAGATCTATAGAGATAGATCAAGACGCCTGATGGTGCTTTCAAAGAACGCACACCTTGACATGTTTTTGAAGGAGTTCAAAATAGATCAGTCAAAGAAGGGGTTCTTACCTGAGTTGTAAGGTGTGAAGTTGAGTAAGACTCAAAGCTTGACCACGGCAGAAGAAAGAGGAAGGACGAAGGTCGTCCCCTATGCTTTTGTCATAGGCTCTATACGGTATGCCATGCTGAAGTACCGCACCTAATGTGTGCCTTCCCACATGTCTGGCAAGAGGGTACAAAGGTGATCTAGGGGTAGATCACCAGATAGCGGTCAAAATTATCCTTAGAGAAATAAGGAAATGTTTCTCGGTTATGGAGGTGATAAAGAGTTTGACGTAAAGAGTTATGTCGATGCAAGCTTAACACCTATACGGATAGCTCTGAGTAGAGATACCGGATACGTATAATGGAGCAACAATTTGGAATAGCTCCAAGTGGAACGTGGTAGCAGCATCTACGATATGACATAAAGTTTTGCGAAATACATAGGGATCTGAATATGGCAAGACCCGTTGACTACAACCTCTCTCACAAGCATAACATGATCAAACCCAGAACTCTTTGAGTGTTTATCACATAGTGATGTGAACTAGATCATTGAGTCTAGTAGACTCTTGGATGTTGGTCACATGGCGATGTGACCTGTGAGTGTTAATCACATGGCGATGTGAACTAGATTATTGACTCTAGTGCAAGTGGGAGACTGTTGGAAATATGCCCTAGAGGCAATAATAAATTAGTTATAATTATATTATATTTCATTGTTCATGATAATCATTTATTATCCATGCTAGAATTGTATTGATAGGAAACTCAGATACATGTGTGGATACATAGACAACACCATGTCCCTAGTAAGCCTCTAGTTGACTAGCTCGTTGATCAATAGATGGTTACAGTTTCCTGACCATGGACATTGGATGTCGTTGATAACGGGATCACATCATTAGGAGATTGATGTGATGGACAAGACCCAATCCTAAGCCTGGCACAAAGATCGTGTAGTTCGTATGCTAAAGCTTTTCTAATGTCAAGTATCATTTCCTTAGACCGTGAGATTGTGCAACTCCTGGATACCATAGGAGTGCTTTGGGTGTGCCAAACGTCACAACGTGACTGGGTAGCTATAAAGGTACACTACGGTATCTCCGAAAGTGTCTGTTGGGTTGGCATGAATCGAGACTGGGATTTGTCACTCCGTGTAACAAAGAGGTATCTCTGGGCCCACTCGGTAGGACATCATCATAATGTGCACAATGTGACCAAGGAGTTGATCACGGGATGATGTGTTACGGAACGAGTAAATAGACTCGCCGGTAACGAGATTGAACAAGGTATCGGGATACCGACGATCGAATCTCGGGCAAGTATCGTACCGCTAGACAAAGGGAATTGTATACGGGATTGATTGAATCCTTGGCATCGTGGTTCATCCGATGAGATCATCGTGGAGCATGTGGGAACCAACATGGGTATCCAGATACCGCTATTGGTTATTGACCGAAGAGTTGTCTCGGCCATGTCTGCATGACTCCCAAGCCCATAGGGTCTACACACTTAAGGTTCGATGACGCTAGGGTTATAGGGAAAGTATGTACGCGGTTACCGAATGCTGTTTGGAGTCCCAGATGAGATCCCGGACGTCACGAGGAGTTCTGTAATGGTCCGGAGGTAAAGATTGATATATAGGAAGTAGGGTTTTGGCCACAGGAAGTGTTCCAGGCATCACCGGTAGTGTACCGGGACCACCGGAGGGGTCCGGGGGTCCACCGGGAGGGGCCACCAGCCCCGGAGGCCTACATGGGCCAATAGTGGGAAGGGACCAGCCCCTAGGTGGGCTAGGGCGCCTCCCACCAAGGCCCAAGGTGCCTCCTAGAGGGGAGGGGGGCAAACCCTAGGGCAGATGGGCCTTAAGGCCCACCCTAGGTGCGCCCCCCTCTCTCCCCCTTGGCCGCAACCCTAGATGGGTTTTGGGGCTGCCGCCACCCCTATGGAGGGAACCCTAGATGGGGGTTCAGCCCCTCCCCTTCCCCTATATATACTTGAGGTATTGGGGGCTGCAACATACACGAGATCATCTCCCTCTTGGCGCAGCCCTACCTCTCTCCCTCCTCGTCTCTCGTAGTGCTTGGCGAAGCCCTGTTGGAGTTCCACGCTCCTCCACCACCACCATCTCGTCGTGCTACTGCTGGACGGAGTCTTCCCCAACCTCTCCTTCTCCCTTTGCTGGATCAAGGCGTGGGAGACGTCACTGGGCTGCACGTGTGTTGAACGCGGAGGCGCCGTGGTTCGGCGAGATCGGAATCAACCGCGATCTGAATCGCTACAAGTACAACTCCTTCATCCGCGTTCTTGCAACACTTCCCTTAGCGATCTACAAGGGTATGTAGATGCACTCCCCTTCCCCTCGTTGCTAGATTACTCCATAAATTGATCTTGGTGATGCATAGAAAATTTTAAATTTCTGCTACGATCCCCGACACTATCTCCTCCGGTGCCCCTTTCTACCTCTTTTCGTGTGTGGGGGTTAAACATTTCCGGATTGGACCGAGACTTGTCATGCAGCCTTGGTTTACTACCGTAGACCGCCTGTCAAGTTTCGTGCCATTTGGACTTTGTTTGATACTCCAATGGTTAACCGAGGGACCGAAAAGGCCTCGTTTGTGTTGCAACCCATAACCCTTCCAATTTGGCCCAAAACCCACCAAAACCTCTCCCATCGTCTAGAGCGTTCGATCACGATCACGTGGCCGCAAACCGCACCTCATTCTGAGCTTCCTAGCTCCTCCTACCCCTATTTATAGGTCTCCCCTCGAAAATCCCGGGTCTTCTTCCACGCTAACCCAAGAAAAACTCCACCCACCGCCGCCGGACAAAAATCCGGGCAGCGGACGTGTCCGCCCGCTCCGCCGGACCAACCCGCCGTCGCCACGTGTCCCTGGGCCGGTCCCCAGTTCGCCGCCGACCCCGCGGGCCCGCGAGGCCCATGCGGGGCCCTCCTGGCCCGGTCTCCACCGCCTCCTCCCGCCAGGTCGCCGCGCCCGCGCCCGGCGCCGTT
>NC_057809.1:437674260-437739037 GCF_018294505.1 Triticum aestivum
CGCCGCGCCGCCGCCCGGAAACGCCGCGCCTCCGCCGCCCGACCACGCCGGCCACCTCCGCCGCCCTGCCCTACCTCGTCGCCGGCGATGCCCTCAAGCTCCAAGTCCGGTGAACCTCGGGAGTCGTGCTCCGATGAACAGTACACGCGCCAGATATAGATCCAGATCCGCGAGGGTTAACTTTTCATCCCCGAACCCTAATTTTTTGCAAACTTTGGCATGTCATAACTCTGCATCCGTAGCTCCGATTCGTGCGTGTAGCATATAAAAATGTTCGTCTCGATGAGTACATCATTTAATCTCGTTGCATCATTTTCATTTGAGCTCATCTTGATGCCCGAAATGCTGTTGGAAGAGGGCTATGTGATGAATTTATCAGATATGTTTCATCAAATAGCTATTTGTCATTTTTGCCATGATTAATGTGTGCATGAGCTCTACATGTGTTTTGTTATATGCCATGCCATCTTTACAGAGGTGCTTGCAATGTATTTTTGTGACATTTGTGGTGACTAGCACAAGCTTGCAAAGTAGCATAATCGGTAATGCTAATTTCAGGGACTTAGAATTTCTCTAAGTCCTTGTCCTGTTTTTGTCGTTATGCCATATGTTCATATTGTTTCCTAGTGATTCGTGCCTTTTTTGAAGATGATCAGTAAGGATGTTTTGTTAACATTGTGGTGATCTATCCATCCATGTCTTTGTTTGCATTTATGGGGCACCCTAGCTTGAGTCAATCGAGCTCTACTTTTGCTATAAAGTGATCCTGGCAGATTGTTGACATGATTAGCGATTTTGCCGAGGATGTTGCTATTGATTCGTGCATGTTATGATGTTGTTCTTGCCATGTATAGCTTCTATGCTATGTCTTCTTGATGTGTGTATGCTTAGTTGGTCATGCCATGCTCTGTAGTGAGTGCATCGAGCTCGTAAACATGCTTACTCGTTAACTGATTTGCATGCTCCAGTTTTTCACTAAGTCTGAGATCTGTTTATGTTTTTGCCATGTTCTCATGCTTGCAATTGTATTTTCTGATCCCTTTTGGCTCAAGGTCACTAAGGGACTTTTGTTAAGTGCTTTGAGTAGCTTCATGCCATGCCTTGATTTGCCATGTTAAGTTCTTATAGCATGTAGTTTTCATGCTCTAAAGTGTGCTTCCTGATGATAAATTCCAGACTTGTGTTAATTTCACTAAGTCTGAAACCTGTTATCATTTGCACTTTTGCCATGCTTGTTTGAACCTGTTAATGGATGAATTAGCCGTAGCTCAGTGTTCATCTTTTGTCAAGCATCATGAGTGGATCCCTACCATGTATTTTGTTGTAATGTTTGAGTGTTGTAGCATATTTATCATGACGCATTTATTTGGTCACTTGCTGATTATCGCAGACCGATGCCATATTTGTTTTGCTTGCCATTTTCAAACCGTGCATCCGATTCCGGTAATCTTTATATCGATTTTAACCGAAATCACCTCACCTTTCCAGTGGAACTCTTGGATTTACAAGTTGAGGCCAGGTTCAATCATTCCTTGTCAAATCTTGCATATGCATCACATACCGCATCCCGCATATCATACCATGTTTGCATCATGTTGTTTGAGCATTGCACGTGGTTGATTGTGTTCCGTTTGCTTGTTGTTCTTGTTTGGGTAGAGCCAGGAGACGAGTTTGCGAATGAGGAGCCTATCAAGTTCGCTTACGAGGATCAAGTCAACTCTGACAACTTTGCAGGCAAGATGGTCATACCCTCGAAATCACTTCTATCTTTGCTTGCTAGATGCTCGCTCTTTTGCTATGCCTATGCTACGATGCCTACCACTTGCTTATCATGCCGCCCAAATTTCCATGTCAAACCTCTAACCCACCATGTCCTAGCAAACCGTTGATTGGCTATGTTACCGCTTTGCTTAGCCCCTCTTATAGCGTTGCTAGTTGCAAGTGAAGTTTGGAGATCGTTCCTTGTTGGAACATTGTTTATTGTTGGGATATCACTATATTACCTTGTTTATCTTAATTCACCTATATACTTGGTAAAGGGTGGAAGGCTCGGCCTTTTGCCTAGTGTTTTGTTCCACTCTTGCCGCTCTAGTTTTCCGTCATATCGGTGTTATGTTCCCGGATTTTGCGTTCCTTACGCGGTTGGGTTATAATGGGAACCCCTTGACAGTTCTCCTTGAATAAAACTCTTCCAGCAATGCCCAACATTGGTTTTACCATTCGCCACCTAGCCTTTTTTCCCTTGGGTTTCGCAGACTCAAGGGTCATCTTTATTTTAACCCCCCTGGGCCAGTGCTTCTCTAAGTGTTGGTCCAACTGGGTGACGTCCGGGGTTACCAGGGGCAACTCTGGGATGGCCTACCCGATGTCTGGCTCATCTGAGTGTGCCCTGATAACGAGATATGTGCAGTGTTGGAAATATGCCCTAGAGGCAATAATAAATTAGTTATTATTATATTTCCTTGTTCATGATAATCGTTTATTATCCATGCTAGAATTGTATTGATAGAAAACTCAGATACATGTGTGGATACATAGACAACACCATGTCCCTAGTAAGCCTCTAGTTGACTAGCTCATTGATCAATAGATGGTTACGGTTTCCTGACCATGGACATTGGATGTCGTTGATAACGGGATCACATCATTAGGAGAATGATGTGATGGACAAGACCCAATCCTAAGCATAGCACTAGATCGTGTAGTTCGTGTGCTAAAGCTTTTCTAATGTCAAGTATCATTTCCGTAGACCATGAGATTGTGCAACTCCCGGATACCGTAGGAGTGCTTTGGGTGTAGCAAACGTCACAACGTAACTGGGTGACTATAAAGGTGCACTACGGGTATCTCTGAAAGTGTCTGTTGGGTTGGCGCGAATCGAGACTGGGATTTGTCACTCCGTGTAAACGGAGAGGTATCTCTGGGTCCACTCGGTAGGACATCATCATAATGTGCACAATGTGATCAAGGAGTTGATCACGGGATGATGTGTTACGAAACGAGTAAAGAGACTTGCCAGTAACAAGATTGAACAAGGTATCGGGATACCGATGATCGAATCTCGGGCAAGTATCATACCGCTAGACAAAGGGAATTGTATACGGGATTTATTAAGTCCTCGACATCGTGGTTCATCCGATGAGATCATCGAGGAGCATGTGGGAGCCAACATGGGTATCCAGATCCCGCTGTTGGTTATTGGCCGGAGAGTCGCCTCGGTCATGTCTACGTGTCTCCCGAACCCGTAGGGTCTACACACATAAGGTTTGGTGACGCTAGGGTTATAGAGATATTAGTATGTGGTAACCCGAAAGTTGTTCGAAGTCCTGAATGAGATCCCGGACGTCACGAGGAGTTCCGGAATGGTCCGGAGGTAAAGAATTATATATAGGAAGTGCTATTTCGGCTATCGGGACAAGTTTCGAGGTCACCGGTATTGTACCGGGACCACCGGAAGGGTCCCGGGGGTCTACCGGGTGGGGCCACCTGCCCCGGGGGGCCACATGGGCTGTAGGTGGTGCGCCTTGGCCTACATGGGCCAAGGGCACCAGCCCCTAGAGGCCCATGCGCCAAAGGGACAAGAGGAGGGGAGAGTCCTAAAGGGGGAAGGCACCTCCGAGGTGCCTTGGGGAGGATGGACTCCTCCCCCCCTTGGCCGCACCCTTCCTTGGAGGAATGGGCAAGGCTGCGCCCTCCCCCTATCCCTTGGCCCTATATATAGTGGGGGGAAGGGAGGGCAACCAAACCTAATCCCTGACGCCTCCCTCTCCCTCCCATGACATATCTCCTCCTCCCGCAGCGCTTGGCGAAGCCCTGTTGGAATCCCGCTACTACCACCACGCCGTCGTGCTGTTGGATCTCCATCAACCTCTCCTCCCCCCTTGCTGGATCAAGAAGGAGGAGACATCGCTGCTCCGTACGTGTGTTGAACGCGGAGGTGCCGTCCGTTCGGCGCTAGGATCATCGGTGATTTGGATCACGACGAGTACGACTCCATCAACCCCGTTCTCTTGAACGCTTCCGCGCGCGATCTACAAGGGTATGTAGATCCACTCCTCCCTCGTTGCTAGATGACTCCATAGATTGATATTGGTGACACGTAGGAAAATTTTGAATTTATGCTACGTTCCCCAACAGTGGCATCATGAGCTAGGTCTATGCGTAGTTTCTATGCACGAGTAGAACACAAAGTAGTTGTGGGCGTTGATATTGTTCAATATGCTTACCGTTACTAGTCCAATCTTGATTCGGTGGCATTGTGGGATGAAGCGGCCCGGACCGACCTTACACGTACTCTTACGTGAGACTGGTTCCACCGACTGACATGCACAAGTTGCATAAGGTGGCTAGCGGGTGTCTCTCTCTCCCACTTTAGTCGGATCGGATTCAATGAAAAGGGTCCTTATGAAGGGTAAATAGCAATTGGCATATCACGTTGTGGTTTTTACGTAGGTAAGAAACGTTCTTGCTAGAAACCCATAGCAGCCACGTAAAACATGCAAACAACAATTAGAGGACGTCTAACTTGTTTTTGCAGGGTATGCAATGTGATGTGATATGGCCAAAAGGATGTGATGAATGATATATGTGATGTATGAGATTGATCATGTTCTTGTAATAGGAATCACGACTTGCATGCCGATGAGTATGACAACCGGCAGGAGCCATAGGAGTTGTCTTAATTTATTTATGACCTGCGTGTCAACATAAACGTCATGTAATTACTTTACTTTATTGCTAACCGTTAGCTGTAGTAGTAGAAGTAATAGTTGGCGAGGCAACTTCATGGAGACACAATGATGGAGATCATGATGATGGAGATCATGGTGTCATGCCGGTGACAAGATGATCATGGAGCCCCAAGATGGAGATCAAAGGAGCTATATGATATTGGCCATATCATGTCACTATTATTTGATTGCATGTCATGTTTATCATGTTTATACATCTTGTTTACTTAGAATGACGGTAGTAAATAAGATGATCCCTCACTAAAATTTCAAGAAGGTGTTCCCCCTAACTGTGCACCGTTGCGAAAGTTCGTCGTTTTGAAGCACCACGTGATGATCGGGTGTGATAGATTCTAACGTTCACATACAACGGGTGTAAGATAGATTTACACACGCAAAACACTTAGGTTGACTTGACGAGCCTAGCATGTACAGACATGGCCTCGGAACACAAGAGACCGAAAGGTCGAGCATGAGTCGTATGGTAGATACGATCAACATGAAGATGTTCACCGATGTTGACTAGTCCGTCTCACGTGATGATCGGACACGGCCTAGTTGACTCGGATCATGTAATCACTTAGATGACTAGAGGGATGTCTGTCTGAGTGGGAGTTCATAAGATGAACTTAATTATCCTGAACATAGTCAAAAGGTCTTCGCAAATTATGTCGTAGCTCGCGCTTCAGTTCTACTGTTTAGATATGTTCCTAGAGAAAATTTAGTTGAAAGTTGATAGTAGCAATTATGCGGACTAGGTCCGTAAACTAAGGATTGTCCTCATTGCTTCATAGAAGGCTTATGTCCTTAATGCACCGCTCAGTGTGCTGAACCTCGAACGTTGTTTGTGGATGTTGCGAACATCTGACATACACATTTTGATAACTACATGATAGTTCAGTTAAACGGCTTAGAGTTGAGGCACCAAAGATGTTTTGAAACGTCGCAAAACATATGAGATGTTTCGAGGGCTGAAATTGGGATTTCAGGCTCGTGCCCACGTCAAGAGGTATGAGACCTCCGACAATTTTCTTAGCCTGCAAACTAAGGAGAAAAGCTCAATGGTTGAGCTTGTGCTCAGATTGTCTGAGTACAACAATCATTTGAATCGAGTGGGAGTTGATCTTCCAGATGAAATAGTGATGGTTCTCCGAAGTCATTACCACCAAGCTGCTTGAGCTTCATGATGAACTATAATATATCAGGGACATATATGATGATCCTTGAGATATTCGCGATGTTTGACACCACAAAAGTAGAGATCAAGAAGGAGCATCAATTATTGATGGTTGGTGAAACCACTAGCTTCAAGAAGGGCAAGGGCACGAAGGGATACTTCATGAAACGGCAATTCAGCTACTGCTCTAGTGAAGAAACCCAAGGTTGAACCCAAACCCGAGACTAAGTGCTTCTGTAATAAGGGGAACAGCCACTGCAGCAGAATTACCCTAGATACTTGGTAGATGAGAAGGCTGGCAAGGTCGATAGAAGTATATTGGATATACATTGTGTTGATGTCTACTTTACTAGTACTCCTAGTAGCACCAGGGTATTAGATACCGGTTTGGTTGCTAAGTGTTAGTAACTCGAAATAAAAGCTACGGAATAAACGGAGACTAGCTAAAGGTGAGATGACGATATGTGTTGGAAGTGTTTCCAATGTTGATATGATCAAGCATCGCACGCTCCCTCTACCATCGAGATTGGTGTTTGCGTTGAGCATAGACATGATTGGATTATGTCTATCACAATACGGTTATTCATTTAAGGAGAATAATGGTTACTCTGTTTATTTGAATAATACCTTCAATGGTCTTGCACCTAAAATGAATGGTTCATTGAATCTCGATCATAGTGATACACATGTTCATGCCAAAAGATATAAGATAGTAATGATAGTACCACCTACTTGTGGCACTGCCACTTAAGTCATATCAGTATAAAACGCATGAAGAGGCTCCATGTTGATGGATCTTTGGACTCACTCGTTTTTTGAAAAGTTTGAGACATGCGAACCATGTCTATTGGTGTATATGCATGAAGAAACTCCATGCAAATGGACCGTTTGGACTCACTTGATTTTGAATCACTTGAGACATGCAAATCATACCACATGGGCAAGATGACTGAAAGCCTTGTTTTTCAGTAAAATGGAACTAGAAAGCAACTTGTTGGAAGTAATACATTTTGATGTGTGCAGTCCAATGAGTGCTGAGGCATGAAGTGGATATCGTTATGTTCTTACTTCACAGATGATTTGAGTAGATGTTGAGTATATTTACTTGATGAATCACGAGTCTGAATTATTGAAAGGTTCAAGTAATTTCAGGGTGAAGTTGAAAGATCATCGTGACAAGAGGATAAAAGATCTATGATATGATCATAGAGATGAATATCTGAATTACTAGTTTGGCACAGAATTAATACATTGTGGAAATTGTTTCACAACTAATACAGCCTGGAACACCATAGTGTGATGGTGTGTCCGAACATCATAACTGCACCCTATTGGATATGATGCATACCATGATGTCTCTTGTCGAATTACCACGATAGTTTATGGGTTAGGCATTAGAGACAACCACATTTACTTTAAATAGGGCACCACATAATTCTGATGAGATGACACCGTATAAACTATGGTTTAGAGAAACCTAAGATGTCATTTCTTAAAAGTTTGGGGCTGCGACGCTTATGTGAAAAAGTTTCAGGGTGATAAGCTCGAACCCAAAGCGGATAAATGCATCTTCATAGGACACCCAAAACAGTTGGGTATACCTCCTGTCTCAGATCCGAAAGCAATAAGGGATTGTTTCTGGCATCGGGTCCTTTCTCGAGGAAAAGTTTCTCTCGAAAGAATTGAGTGGGAGGATGGTGGAGACTTGATGAGGTTATTGAACCGTCACTTCAACTAGTGTATAGCAGGGCACAAAGAGTTGTTCCTGTGGCACCTACACCAATTGAAGTGGAAGCTTATGATAGTGATCATGAAACTTCAGATCCAGTCACTACCAAACCTCGTGGGATGACAAGGATGCGTAATACTTCAGAGTGGTATGTAATCCTGTCTTGGAAGTCATGTTGCTAGACAACAATGAACCTACGAGCTATGGAGAAGCGATGGTGGGCCCGGATTCCGATAAATGGCTCGAGGCCATAAAATCCGAGATAGGATCCATGTATGAAAACAAAGTGTAGACTTTGGAAGAACTACTTGATGGTCGTAAGGCTGTTAGGTACATATGGATTTTAAAAGGAAGACGGACAATGATGGTAAGTATCACCATTAAGAAAGCTCGACTTGTTGTTAAGATGCTTTCCGACAAGTTCAAGGAGTTGACTGTGATGAGACTTTCTCACTCGTTGCGATGCTAAGAGTCTGTTGGAATTATATTAGCGATTACTGCATTATTTATGAAATCTTGCAGATAGGATGTCAAAACATTGTTTCCTCGACGATTTTCTTGAGGAAAGGTTGTATGTGATACAACCGGAAGGTTTTGTCAATCCTGAAAGATGCTAATAAGTATGCAAAGCTCCAGCAATCCTTCTAGGGACTGGAGTAAGCATCTCGGAGTTGGAATGTATGCTTTGATGAGATGATCAAAGATTTTGGGTGTATACAAATTTTATGAGAAACTTGTATTTCCAAAGAAGTGAGTGGGAGCACTATAGAATTTCTGATGAGTGTATGTTGTAGACATATTGTTGATCAGAAATGACGTAGAATTTCTGGAAAGCATATAGGGTTATTTGGAAAGTGTTTTTCAATGGAAAGCCTGGATTAAGCTACTTGAACATTGAGCATCAAGATCTATAAGAATAGATCAAAACGCTTAATGGTACTTTCAAATGAGCACATACCTTGACATGATCTTGAAGGTGTTCAAGATGGATCAGTCAAAGGAGTTCTTGCCTGAGTTGTAAGGTATGAAGTTAAGACTTAAAGCTCGACCACGGCAGAATAGAGAGAAAGGACGAAGGTCGTCCCCTATGCTTAAGACATAGGCTCTACAGTATGCTATGCTGTGTACCGCACCTGAAATGTGCCTTGCCATGAGTCAGTCAAGGGGTACAAGAGTGATCTAAGAATGGATCACAGGACAGCGGTCAAAGTTATCCTTAGTAACTAGTGGACTAAGGAATTTTCTCGATTATGGAGGTGGTAAAAGAGTTCGTCGTAAAGGGTTATGCCGATGCAAACTTTGACACTAATCCAGATTATTCTGAGTAGTAAACTGGATTCGTATAGTAGAACAGTTGTTTGGAATAGCTCCAAATGTAGCATAGTAGTTGCATCTACAAGATGACATAGAGATTTGTGAAGTACATACGGATCTGAAAGATTCAGACCCATTGACTATAACATCTCTCACAAGCATAACATGATCAAACCCAGAACTCATCGAGTGTTAATCACATGGTAAATGTGAACTAGATTATTGACTCTAGTAAACTCTTTGGGCGTTAGTCACATGGGGATGTGACCTTGAGTGTTGATCACATATCGATGTGAACTGGATTATTGACTCTAGTGCAAGTGGGAGACTGTTGGAAATATGCCCTAGAGGCAATAATAAATTATTTATTATTATATTTCCTTGTTCATCATAATCGTTTATTATCCATGCTAGAATTGTATTGATAGGAAACTCAGATACATGTGTGGATACATAGACAACACCATGTCCCTAGTAAGCCTCTAGTTGACTAGCTCGTTGATCAATAGATGGTTACGTTTCCTGACCATGGACATTGGATGTCGTTGATAACGGGATCACATCATTAGGAGAATGATGTGATGGACAAGACCCAATCCTAAGCATAGCACTAGATCGTGTAGTTCGTGTGCTAAAGCTTTTCTAATGTCAAGTATCATTTCCTTAGACCATGAGATTGTGCAACTCCCGGATACCGTAGGAGTGCTTTGGGTGTACCAAACGTCACAACGTAACTGGGTGACTATAAAGGTGCACTACGGGTATCTCCGAAAGTGTCTGTTGGGTTGGCGCGAATCGAGACTGGGATTTGTCACTCCGTGTAAACGGAGAGGTATCTCTGGGCCCACTCGGTAGGACATCATCATAATGTGCACAATGTGATCAAGGAGTTGATCACGGGATGATGTGTTACGAAACGAGTAAAGAGACTTGCCGGTAACGAGATTGAACAAGGTATCGGGATACCGATGATCGAATCTCGGGCAAGTATCGTACCGCTAGACAAAGGGAATTGTATACGGGATTGATTAAGTCCTCGACATCGTGGTTCATCCGATGAGATCATCGAGGAGCATGTGGGAGCCAACATGGGTATCCAGATCCCGCTGTTGGTTATTGGCCGGAGAGTCGTCTCGGTCATGTCTACGTGTCTCCCGAACCCGTAGGGTCTACACACTTAAGGTTCGGTGACGCTAGGGTTATAGAGATATTAGTATGCGGTAACCCAAAAGTTGTTCGGAGTCCCGGATGAGATCCCGGACGTCACGAGGAGTTTCGGAATGGTCCGGAGGTAAAGAATTATATATAGGAAGTGCTATTTCGGCTATCGGGACAAGTTTCGGGGTCACCGGTATTGTACCGGGACCACCGGAAGGGTCCCGGGGGTCCACCGGGTGGAGCCACCTGCCCCGGGGGGGCACATGGGCTGTAGGGGGTGCGCCTTGGCCTACATGGGCCAAGGGAACCAGCCCCTAGAGGCCCATGCGCCAAAGGGACAAGAGGAGGGTAGAGTCCTAAAGGGGGAAGGCACCTCCGAGGTGCCTTGGGGAGGATGGACTCCTCCCCCCCTTGGCCGCACCCTTCCTTGGAGGAAGGGGCAAGGCTGAACCCTCCCCCTCTCCCTTGGCCCTATATATAGTGGGGGGAAGGGAGGGAAACCAAACCTAAGCCCTGGCGCCTCCCTCTCCCTCCCATGACACATCTCCTCCTCCCGCAGCGCTTGGCGAAGCCCTGTTGGAATCCCGCTACTACCACCACGCCGTCGTGCTGTTGGATCTCCATCAACCTCTCCTCCCCCCTTGCTGGATCAAGAAGGAGGAGACGTCGCTGCTCCGTACGTGTGTTGAACGCGGAGGTACCGTCCGTTCGGCGCTAGGATCATCGGTGATTTGGATCACGACGAGTACGACTCCATCAACCCCGTTCTCTTGAATGCTTCCGCGCGCGATCTACAAGGGTATGTAGATCCACTCCTCCCTCGTTGCTAGATGACTCCATAGATTGATCTTGGTGACACGTAGAAAAATTTTGAATTTATTCTACGTTCCCCAACATGCAGCTCCTATCGGGATTTGTCGGCACATTCGGGCGGTGTTGCTGGACTTGTTTTACCATTGTCGAGGATGTCTTGTAACTGGGATGCCGAGCCTGACTGGAATGTCTCGGGAGAAGGAATATCCTTCGTTGACCGTGAGAGCTTGTGATGGGCTAAGTTGGGACTCCCTTGCAGGGATTTGTCTTTCGAAAGTCGTGCCCGCAGTTATGGGCAGATGGGAATTTGTTAATGTCCGGTTGAAGATAACATGAAACTTAACTTAATTAAAATGAATCAACCATGTGTGTAACTGTGATGGTCTCTTCTCGGTGGAGTCCGGGAAGTGAACACGGTGTTGGAGTAATGCTTGACGTAGGTTGTTCTAGGATCACTTCTTGATCATAGTTGTTCGTCCGTGCTTTTCTTTCTCTTCTCGCTCTCTTTTGCGAATAGGTTAGCCACCATATATGCTAGTCGATTGCTTCAGCTCCACATTGTACCTTTGCGTTACCTATAAGATTAAATAGTCTTGATCGCGAGGGTGCGAGATTGCTGAGTCCCTGTGACTCACAGATTACTTCCAAACCAGATGCAGGGACCAATGATACCGCTCCAGACGATGCGCTTGAGCTCAAGTGGGAGTTCGATGAAGACTCTCGCCGTTATTATGTGTCTTTCCCAGATGATTAGTAGTGGTGCCCGGTTGGGGCGATCGGGGACCGTGTCGCATGTGGGGGTTGATCTTTATTTTGGTACCGTAGTCGGACCATGGGTGTATTGCATGATTCTAATGTTATTCCTGTATTTGTGTGACGTGGCGAGTGTAAGCCAACTATGTACCTTTTCCCCTTTTATCTATTTACATGGGATGTTGTGAAGATTACCTTACTTGCGACATTGCTTTCAATGCGGTTATGCCTCTAAGTCGTGCTTCGACACGTAGGAGATATAGCCGCATCGAGGGCGTTATAGGCAGCTCCGTATCGTAAAACGCGATGAATCTTTCTCCTTTATTTTTTCTCTCCAAACACGAATATATAGAGTTGGAGTTGCGGTCGGAGGAACTCCAGGGGGCCCACGAGGTAGGAGGCGCACCCTGGGGGGCAGGTGCGCCCCCCACCCTCGTGGCTAGGGTATGGGCCCCTGGTCTTGATCTTTTGCCAGTATTTTTATTATTTCCAAAAATATTCTCCATGAAGTTTCAGGTCATTCCGAGAACTTATGTTTCTACACATAAATAACACCATGGCAATTCTGCTGAAAACAGCGTCAGATCGGGTTAGTTCCATTCAAATCATGCAAGTTAGAGTCCAAAACAAGGGCAAAAGTTTTTGGAAAAGTAGATACGACAGAGACGTATCACCCTGCCGGAGGGGGGAATCCCTCTTCGGTGGACATCTTCATCATCTTGGTGCTCTCCATGACGACGAGGGAGTAGTTCTCCCTCGGGGCTGAGGGTATGTGTCGTGGAATTGTCACGGCAGATGTCCTAGTGTGAGGACTTAGTCATGAGGCCAACGCATCTTTGTAGTAGCTTGAGAGGGTTGAGCGGAATCGAGAGACGCAACACAAGACAAGGATTTAGACAGCTTCGGGCCCCGGGAAACATCATCCGGTAATAGCCCTACATGCTATTTGTGGCTAGGTCTCATTATGATCATGAGGGAGTCGCCGGTAAGCCGGCTCTCCTCTAGTTGTGTCTATCCCTAGAGATTATTGCTTCCTGCTTGTCCCCCTTTGGGGAACCCTGCCCCTCCTTATATATGTTGAAGGGGTGGTTTACATGACTAGTCCTAGTTGGATTAGGATTACTCTATTACAAGTGGAGTCCTAGTCTTGCTTCCTTTGTAGGAGAATATTCCTTGTGCTTTCCTCATAAACCGGCCCACCATAACATTAACTGGCCTTCCATAAACCGCCTTCTGGGCCACTGGGTCTTGTCGTTCGTCTGACCCGCTCGCCGGGTCACCCATGAGTCGCCAGGCTCGGGCGGGTCACTTAGTGAGTCACCAAGTCTGGCCGGGTTATACTTCCGGTCGGGTTACGCCGCGGGGTATATCCCCGACATTAGCCCCCAGTTTAATTTGGATTCATCCATGTTAAACTAATCTGCAACATAAACACAAGAACAAATTTGTCGGGTTGTGCTCCGATTTAAATATTCTTATAAACTGGCACTTGATCATCTTTAAGTCCTTGTCATTTCTTCCTTCTGAAAAATCCGAGTCAATAGACCAGCTTCATAATCAATTTGCTTGCAGAAGATATTTTGTAAATGAAGAATCCATTTGAATCGGCCTTCAATGCTCTGATTTGACAAAAATATTGGTCTTCAAGTATTCAACTGATATCAGCCGATTTGAAAATGTAGAACTTGCCGGTTTGTCATTGCCAAAATTGTCGGGTTATAAAAACTGATGATCCCGGGTCATGACCGTTTAAAGACGCCGGGTTATGATTGTTGCCAATGCCGGGTCATAATTGTTGTTGACACCGGGTCATGGAATTGATCTTATATCCATATTACCTGTAGCCCCCAAGTCTTGAGCAGAACAAAGTGATAACTTAAGACTTGCTTCAATATAAATACTTCCACTTTGAAGAAATCCATGTTGTTCATCTCAGTCACTAATAAAAACTGAATACTCCATATTATATAGCCCCCAAGTGTCAGGTTGTCATGCTTGCAGCAACCCGGGACTTGTAATTGCCTGATGCTCAAAAAAATTTAACCAGTGTAGCCCCCAAGGTCCGGGTTATTATGCAATAATGAGCACGAACTTTATAAATATGATCATGTAAATTGGAACAGCAACGTGTAGCCCCCAAGGGCCGACTCAGTAAGATAATATTGATCTGGGACTTTATATATACTTCATTGAAAATAACCTCATATGATGTAAACCCCATCATGGGGCTTGAGCCCACGTCCACAAGGTTAAGAGCTTTGTGTTGTACCAACTGAGTAGCAGACCTTTCAATATAATGGATAAAGATTTGTGTACCTTGAATTGTTGACAGGAGCAATTGGTAGCCCCCAAGGGCCGGCTCATTATGATGTGATGAGTCGGGTCTTCAATAAGGCCAATAAAAATGACTTTGCATTAGCCCCCAAGTGTCATGGTGCATGCTTGCAGCGACATGAGACTTGCATATTTGATATAATCTCAACTTGAATAATGTAGCCCCCAAGTGTCGGGCCGTAAGCCTGCAGCGACTCGGGTCTATTCCTTAATTTGTAGGATAAATTATATCCATTGATAAAATAATATCCACTGCGCTGAAGCGATTTCGAAACCTCAATCATAATATTGGTTATTGATAACCATAATAAAAATCCAGCCATGTTGGCTATTTGAAGATTTGAATAATATAATCCAATGATTTATGAGCGCATGATTCCAATGGCGCAATCCAAATATATACTGACGACTTATAATCCCAAGCCAGTCCGGGTTAATAAACACTGGATGATTTATCATCATACTGGCGACTTATAGTCGAAAACCAGGCCGGGTTAATAAATGCCGGTGATTTATAATCATGCTTTATTCAACATGTTTCTGCGTGCAACAAGTTTAAAGTGTCCTGGCGGTTTACCACCGGACGGGTCATAATGCCCAACATATAGCTCGGGTTTATAACCAAGGCTGCACTTAAGAATAATCAAATATGAAATATATCATACCTGTGACATTGAATCACATTGTTGGTTTACCAACTTTTGTAGTAAGGGTGATAACCCAAATTTTGAGTACTGATAATTCCTCCCAAGTCTTGCCGGCTTATAGTAAAACCGTACCGGGTTGTAATAACACCAGATTATCCATATATAATACTGGCGACTTGTAGTCGAAACCAGGTCGGGTCAATAAACACCGGATTATAACTGATCATGTACTGATAACTTGTAGTTGAAAGCCGAGCCGGGTCAATAAATGCCGGTTTATCATAAGATATTATAAACCTCATCAAAGGAGAAAAAACTTGACAAATAAAAGTATAAAAAGAATATGCGAGGCTTTTCATGGGCTGCCAGGCCCAAAATCGAGGCTTTTCATGGGTTGCCAGGCCACTGAGTTAAACCATCTTACGAAGCCTTTTAAGATGGACCTCACATTAACCAATTGTCATTTTAACTTTGACAAGTTCAGGGTCTATGAGATTGACTTGTCAAATGTTCGGCGGGTCATACCAGGATTACCTGGACGGAGTGGCTTACTTAAAAAGGCAAGATAACCCGGGGTTTTAGGTGAATACACCTGGCTTCCAAGCCTGGCTTGATAGCCTATTACAAGGGTGTAGACTCTTTGTTCTTTGAGAAGCAAAGAGCCCCCAAGCAATATTTGAAGATGTGCTCAGTGGGTGCCTATGTTTGAGTTGTGCTTTTGCAACACTCTCTTTGGCCCCCAAGTGATTTCCCTGGTGGCCTTACGCCGATCAAGAGGTGTAGCTATGGTTCAAATATGACCAATCCCCCAAGTGATTGTTTTGATATATGGTTTTATAGGCCGGATCAATGGGTAAACAGAACTCCATTTTAACAGAAGCCCCCATGTGATCAATAATATGATAAGCCAATAAGGCAAGATACCCATGTTTGAACCGTGCATCATGGCAACAGGTCCTCTTCGGCAACCTTTAACTTTTTGCAAGAGATAAATTCTTCTTGAACCAGGATTTTTGAACTCGATATTGAGAGCGTCAGAGCTTTGCAAGAGATAGTTTCCTCTTAAACCAGATTTGAACCAGATACTAAGGGCTTCAGCGCTATGTGGGAGACGGGATTTCCCTTAAACCGGATTTTAAAGCGGCATTCTTCATTTTGAACCGGAAATTTTCTGACAGCTTTTAAACTTCCGTCAATATGGTAGTAGCCTCCGGGACCGGGTTATCTTTCCCTCCAACGTCCTGGGGTTCTTGAATTCACTGAAAACCGGCAACATTTGCTGAGTCATATCATTGTAGCCCCCGAGTCTCAAGGCGACTCGAGGAGTTGGCTTGAGATTCTCCATATTTGACCGCGATATAAACCGGCATAAGTTGTATATCATTGGTGTTGATAGCACGATGTGAATCCATAGAAGGTTGAGGTGACTGTGGTGGGTTATAAATGACCCCGTGTGAGCCGTGTCAGCAACTTGGCCAATGGTTTCTTTCAACTGGCTATTTGAAGTTAACCAAACTATAGTGGCGGCGACTTGTGCGCCTGCCCATTGGGCCACCCAGTGCAGACGACAGTTGGTAGTATATGATAATTTGCTCCAGAGTTATTGGAAGAAAACCGGGCTACCCAAGCAGTGACTGGCTTTATACTCAATAAACAGCTCATGCAGACAGGTGCGGCCCGATGTGTTGATGTAGACTGGATCACGAGAGACGGATGGTAAAGACATCCACCGTATCAGAGGCAGCAAGAGCAGATGAGTCGTCACGGCGTTGTAAGCCAGTACGGATGGGCGAGCCAAACGCAGGTGCAGTCCCGACAAGCTGATATAAACCGGGCCGTAAGGGCGGCGTCTTGCATGCGTCCATTCACCGTGTAATGTGATACGGAGGAACACCGAGCAGAACGTTGCCAGCGTGTGCTCCATACCCATGGTATAAACCACGTTTATAATGAATAATTGTCCTGCATATCAAAATATACGGTCCAAAGTAATTGTTCTTTCTGACAAAAAACAATATGTGTCAAAAATAGACTTAGATATATGTCACCTGATATGTTGGGCCGGAAATTATCCGCCGTGGAGTTGATGGTCACTACAGTGAAGCTAAAATCAACCACGGACGAGTCACCCGTAGGAGCAGACGAATGAGTCGGCCGTAGCGTTGTAAGCCGGTGCGGACAAGCAAATTGTCCTCCGCGTTGTAAGCCGACGCGAACGCGTGAACCGGCCCTTGACAGACGTGCGAGGACGGACGGGCGAGTCGTCCGCGGTGTTGTAAGGCGGTGCGGATGGGTGAGTCAATCGCAGGCGTGGTAAGCCGCACGGACGGCGGTTTGCACACACCCGTTCAACAACAAGCGGGTGCGGATGCCAGCGTATGATGATGCTAACGCATACAGCATGGCACCATATTTATAATGAATCATTGTCCCTGCTAGGGATGGCAATTTTATCCACGGATCTGGATATCCATGGATACCCGACCCGGTTGGGCAATGGTATGAAGCACATTTTCGCCCATGGGTCCATGGATATGGATACCCACGAACAGCCAGGTTGGGCATGGTTATAGTTTGTGCTCCATGGATATCCAATGGATACTTGTATGACATGTGGGGCCATATGCCAGTGATAGTAGAAAGAGCGAATCAATGGGAAATGGCAGGAAATATGCAACTTGTTCCATGAGCTATATGCTGGAGAATCAACCTCTGGTATGTCACACTTAAGGACTCATCGTATTACTTGTTGGCTACTTATGCATGTAGCTTATGTTGTCATTTGTGAGTGAATGATGATGAGTTAATTTGCTATTTGGGAAGGCTTCATGTTGACTTTTCTATGCCCATGGAGCTCCATGGGTATGTGGGTATCCAGTGGGTTTGGACATGGGCACAAGTTTTGCCCATGGATAATTTAGTGGATGGGCAGAGGGTAGGAAGATGGGTCATGGGTTGGATTTGGACCAGCTCCACCCGCCCCAAACCCGATGCATTGCCATCCCTAGTCCCTGCATACAAAAAATATGTAGAGTAGAGTAGTTCTCAAAAGAATTTAATATGTACTAAAAAATAAACTGGACTAATATCACCTGATGATATGGATGGTAGATGATATGTGTGTCATCGTGCGTGAGATGTCCATTCGACAAAGGATTCATATGCAAACTAAAAAAGTCCGGAGGAATACGAATACTAGTAGCGATGACTAGTATAGCCTCATGTCATTTGGAATGGCAACCTGTGGTAGTAGCACTTTTCACGTGAGATGCCTTGGAAAATCAATGGTTGTTGGGGGCAGCGCCGCTAGTAGATGTCCCATGCATGGGAGTACATGGCTGTTATTCTATCTCTCTCTTTTCCTCTTTCTTTTCAATGATGGACAAGGCAGCTGCCCCTCTTTCTCTTTATGCTTGTTCTTCTGGTGACTTAGCGTGGCATGATGTCGTGGCGTAACAGCCTCACTAAGTTGGGCTATTGCCCCTGCAACTCCCTTGCTACTCTGTTTGTTGCAGCAGCGGTGGATTTAGACGACTTGGTAAGACCGACTTAAAGCGGTGTTTTAAAACAGGCTAGCGGACGCAAACTTGGAGGCGTCGGCGTCTTGGCAGAGCCGAGGTGCTCGGAGCCCGCAGAAAACGAGAGGACTTGGCGTGCAGAGGGTTGTAGAAAAAATGACCCGCCACGGGTCTGGCGGCTCACTACACGGGCGGCTTGTGCGGCCGCTCAGGCGACGGGCGCGCGAGCGCAGAGACAAGGCCAAGGCGAGCTACCATCCAGGGAGGAAACAGGGGCTTGACCCAGCGGTGACTCTAACAAATTTTAATGGAGGTGACCTGGAGGCGCTACTGCTCGTTTCAGCCGCGGAAGCAGCAGGCGCTCGAGGCGAGGCCAAGGCGGAGACCGACTCCATAGGCTTATCCACTTCCTGTCGTGGCCAGGTTGCTCCTCAAAACTTGAGCTCTCACATGAATATTTCTCAGGCAATGGATGATTTCCACATTGGTTTTCACGCAGAACAAAGCGATGATTGGTTGGACACTTGCCGTTGACCGCCCCTGATTACGATCCTTGCACTGTTTCATCTTTGACAGGGCTTCAACAATTTTTCCAAAACCTGTACTCGGACAGCGGAGGCGTCAAATCAACGTTGGCGACTTCGCAGCGGCATACGACACACATTGCTAATTCTCATCTCCAATTTTGAATATGCCAGCTCCGGAACCATGATTCCGATCTTGAACGACGAACTTTTTGACCCTGCCGCCAGACTGCACCATGCCGAGTTATCCTGTGCGATTTGTTCTCTGGTTCTTCGTCACCGGAAAATTACGAACTTCTCAATCCCTAAGAAAAATCCCTTCAAGAATTTAACACCACCGTGCGCGAGCCCCACGGTGGGCACCAACTGTCGTGGAATTGTCACGGCAGATGTCCTAGTGTGAGGACTTAGTCGTGAGGCCAACGCATCTTTGTAGTAGCTTGAGAGGGTTGAGCGGAATCGAGAGGCGCAACACAAGACAAGGATTTAGACAGCTTCAGACCCCGGGAAACATCATCTGATAATAGCCCTACATGTTGTTTGTGGCTAGGTCTCATTATGATCATGAGGGAGTCGCCGGTAAGCCGACTCTCCTCTAGTTGTGTCTAGCCCTAAAGATTATTGCTTCTTGCTTGTCCCCCTATGGGGAACCCTGCCCCTCCTTATATATGTTGAAGGGTCGTTTACATGACTAGTCCTAGTTGGATTAGGATTACTCTATTACAAGTGGAGTCCTAGTCTTGCTTCCTTTGTAGGAGAATATTCCTTGTGATTTCCTCATAAACCGGCCCACCATAACATGAACTGGCCTTCCATAAACCGCCTTCTGGGCCACTGGGTCTTGTCGTTCCTCTGACCCCGCTCGCCGGGTCACCCATGAGTCGCTAGGCTCGGGCGGGTCACTTAGTGAGTCGCCAAGTCCGGCCGGGTTATACTTCCGGCCGGGTTACGCCGCGGGGTATATCCCCATCAGTATGTACAAGTAGCTATGTGTTTGATCTCTCTCTCGTGTTCTTGAGGTGGTACGATCTTGATGTATCGCGAGCTTTGCTATTATAGTTGGATGTTATGATGTTTCTCCCCCTCTATTCTCTTGTGATGAATTGAGTTTTCCCTTTGAAGTTGTCTTATCGGATTGAGTCTTTAAGGATTTGAGAACACTTGATGTATGTCTTGCACGTGCTTATCTATGGTGACAATGGGATATCATGTGATCCACTTGATGTATGTTTTGGTGATCAACTTGCAAGTTCCGTGATCACGTGAACTTATGCATAGGGGTTGGCACGCATTTTCGTCTTGACTCTCCGGTAGAAACTTTGGGGCACTCTTTGAAGTTCTTTGTGTTGGTTGAATAGATGAATCTAAGATTGTGTGATGCATATCGTATAATCATACCCACGAATACTTGAGGTGACATTGGAGTATCTAGGTGACATTAGGGTTTTGGTTGATTTGTATCTTAAGGTATTATTCTAGTACGAACTCTATGATAGATTGAATGGAAAGAATAGCTTCATGTTACTTTACTACGGACTCTTGAATAGATCGATCGGAAAGAATAACTTTGAGGTGGTTTCATACCCTACAATAATCTCTTCGTTTGTTCTCCGCTATTAGTGACTTTGGAGTGACTCTTTGCTGTATGTTGAGGGGTAGTTATACGATACAATTATGTTATTATTGTTGAGAGAACTTGCACTAGTGAAAGTATGAACCCTAGGCCTTGTTTCCTAGTATTGCAATACCGTTTGTGCTCACTGTTATCATTAGTTACTTTGCTGTTTTTATATTTTTAGATTACAAAAACCTATATCTATTATCCATATTGCACTTGTATCACCATCTCTTCGCCGAACTAGTGCACCTATACAACTTACCATTGTATTGCGTGTGTTGGGGATACAAGAGACTCTTTGTTATTTGGTTGCAGGGTTGTTTGAGAGAGACTATCTTCATCCTACGCCTCCCATGAATTGATAAACCTTAGGTCATCCACTTCAGGGAAATTTGCTACTGTCCTACAAACCTCTACACTTGGAGGCCCAAAAACGTCTACAAGAAGAAGGTTATGTAGTAGACATCAAGCTCTTTTCTAGCGCCGTTGCCGGGGAGGTGAGTGCTTGAAGGTATATCTTTAGATCTTGCAATCGAATCTTTTAGTTTCTTGTTTATCACTAGTTTAGTTTATAAAACAAAACTACAAAATGGAATTGAGTTTGCCTCATACACTTCATCTTTTTAATATCTTTCATGAGAATGATGGAAAGGAAAATTGTGCTCAAGTGCTAGAAGAAGAAGTCTATAGAATGTTTGGCACTAAATCTTTGAATGATGAGCATGATTGCAATGTTATTAGTATGAACTCTTTGAATATCCATAGTACTAATGATGATTGCACTAGTTATGATGAAAATATCTCTTATAAGCATGTCGATTTTTGTGGAGTGCATAGGGTTTGCAAGTACATACCAAACAGGGAAGATATATTTTGCAAGAGGCATAAGTATTTGGAAACTAAATGGCTGCAAGAGAGGCTAGATGTTAGTGCTGAAAATTTAAAATATCTTAGCCATCATCGTAGTCAAGGTCGAAGTCGGAGTAGTTGCCGGAGCTCAACATTGCTCTGGATTGGATCGAAATGCGGGAGGGGAGAGGACAGGGCAGAGTGAGAGAGGCGAGTGGAGTGAGCTAGGGTTCAGAGTTAGAAGCCGTATTGGAGATTTTCTAGGACAACTATGGGGTTGATGATGGGTCGGGCCTGTCAGACAGATGCGTTCGGGCATGCCCGGACCGTCCCATATCCACTGTCTAGGTGTTTGAGACCGGTTTGAGACGCCTGAATGAGTTAAAAAATTGACCGGTAAGAGCATCTCCATCTGTGCCCACAACAGGCCCCCTAAGGCCATTTTTTAGCGCCGGCGCTGAAAAAACGGTCCAGTCGTGCCTCCAGGAGCCCATTTTTCGCCAGTTAGGCCAAACCCGGCGCCGGCGGACCCAGGCCGAACCCGGTGCACTGGGGGCGCCCCGGCGCACCGGGGCAATCATTTTTGGCGCGAAAGAATGGCGTGCCCGCCGAGTCAGTGACCCTGCGCCTCGTTATCCTCATCGCCTCAGTTTCCCGCGGGAAATCAATGCCAAGGCTACTGCCGATCAGCCTTTCATTGATTCCTCACAGGCGGCGCAGTGCGGCGACGCGCCCCCTCCCACCACGCGTTCATGCATTGCCGCCGCCCGGCCACTATAAAAGCCGCGCCCCTCCCTCGCCGGTGGACGCACCCGCCCGCAGACCCCCTTCTCTCACCGCCAACGCCCTCTCTTTCCCTCTCTCCCTGTCTAGCCACCGCGTGCACGCCTAGCCGATGGCTGAACGTTCCCGGTGATGCGACGGCGGCCAACAACTTCGTCCGCCGCTCTCTGCATGACTGGGAAGCCCACCTCTTCCACGAGGCAAACTACCTGACGCCCCCTGACATGCGTGCGCCAGGGCGGTGGAGGCTCAGTGCCGGGGGCGTCCCAGTCCCCCCGCTGCCCGACGTCGAACACCCCGACTACTTCCACGTCGTGATCGAGCGTGTGTGGGCCTCTCTGTCGGAGGAGGAGCAGGCCCTGCCAAAGTACGACCCCGGCAACCACGAGTCGTGGGCGGCATACTTCGAATGTCGGCAGGCGGAGCGGCTCACCTTCATCAACAACGCGCCGGTGGTAAGGGGGCGCAACAACAACGATGGCCGTCGCATGTGGTGGAGCGCCCCCGGCCGCACGCTCCATGCTGTCCTCGAGTACCTCAAGGGTGTAAGGGCATATTTATCCCATAGTTGTTTTGGTGATTGATGACAATGCTTTTGCAGACTAATTGTGTGCATTGAGTATTTCAGACATTTCATCACTAGGCACAAGACGATTTGGTGCCCCTCGAAGACTATTTAAGACGGCGTTTTTCTATGTTTGTTTTCGGTGGATTTGAGTCATAGGAAAGTCGTACTATTAAGAGGGGGTCCGCTTTGGAAAGTTCTGGGTGGAATAATCACGTACACGTCTATCCCTTTGCACTGCCTTTCCTTTGGCACTTTGGAGCATCCTCTGTCTTTTCTTGTCTATGCAAAATGTCGTGTTTGCTGATCTGGGGCATGCGGTAGTACTGCACCTAGGAGCAGTAGTACCGCAAGCCCTTGTGGTAGTACCGTCCTCTGGCGCGGTAGTACCGCAAGTGCTCGCGGTAGTACCGCTTACTTGGAGCGGTAGTACTGTGGCCTCAGGCCAGGCGCTGCTGCTATTGCGGTAGTAGGGGCGGATGTAATTTTCTACATTCGCGCCCTACGCGGTAGTACCGCGCTAGGTGCGCGGTAGTACCGTGCGCTCTGGCCAGGCTCAGCAGCTTGCGCGGTAGTAGGAGAGGATGTAATTTTTTACATCCGCACCCCACGCGGTAGTACCGCTCCTGGCTTCGAGTACTACCGTGTCAGATTTTTGCATAGATCCCAACTCAGCGGAAGTTGCCACGGATGTATTTTTATATGTCCGTGCCTTCCCAAAATCTGGACTATCCCTGCCTTGCGGTTATACCGCAAGGGGGAGCGATAGTACCGCACCAGCGGTTCTACCGCTCTCTGCTTCATTGCATCTAGGCTGGTCTGGTTTCTGTTGCACGGGCGGTAGTACCGCGGGGCCCTGCGGTAGTACCGTGTGCCCTTGCGGTAGTACCGCGTCCCTGATGCGGTAGTACCGTGCTACATAGGCTGAGTTGGTGGGTAACGGTTGGATTTGTTCCTCCACTATATAAGGGGTGTCTTCTTCTCCTAGTTGACCATCTCTTCCATCCCCAAGCTCCATTGTTGCTCCAAGCTCCACTTTCGCCTGATCTCTCTCCCTAGCCAATCAAACTTGTTGATTCTCTGGGGATTGGTTGAGAAGGCCTAGATCTACACTTCCACCAAGAGAAATTTGATTCCCCCACTCATCCCTTGCGGATCTTGTTACTCTTGGGTGTTTGAGCACCCTAGACGGTTGAGGTCACCACGGATCCATATTCCATTGTGGTGAAGCTTTGTGGTATCGGTGGGAGCCTCCAATTAAGTTGTGGAGATAGCCCCAACCTTGTTTGTAAAGGTATGTTTGCCGCCTCCAAGGGCACCAATAGAGGAATCACGGCATCTCGCATTGTGTGAGGGCGTGAAGAGAATACGGTGGCCCTGGTGGCTTCTTTGGGAGCATTGTGCCTCCACACCGCTCCAACGGAGATGTACTTCCCCTCAAAAGGAAGGAACTTCGGTAACACATCCTCGTCCTCACCGGCTCCACTCTTGGTTATCTCGTGCCTTTACTTGTGCAAGCTTATTTGTGTTATATCCCTTGCTTACTTGTGTACTTGTTCTTGTTGCATCATATAGGTTGCTCACCTAGTTGCATATCTAGAAAACCTACTTTGATGCAAAGTTTAAATTGGTAAAGAAAGCTAAAATTTGTTAGTTGCCTATTCACCCCCCCCCCCTCTAGTCAACTATATTGATCCTTTCAATTGGTATCAAAGCCTTGTCTCTTTATTAAGGACTTTGTCGTCCGAAGTATGGTTGACACTATAGACAGTGTGGAGGAGCACTCCGGTGTGAATCTGGTCTCGTCTATGGCCGATGGGGGAACCGCGGTCTCTCATGAGGAATTCAATGTGGCTTTGGACACATTGAAAACCTCCATGACGTCTTAGGTTGAATGCATGTTTAATAAATTCTTAGAAGGGCGTAAAGTATGTACCGCGCCGTTGAAAGTGGGTGATCCCACTAACAAGGTGATGGATGCTAACTCCGACAAGGGGGAAGCTATTGGAAATATGCCCTAGAGGCAATAATAAATCAGTTATTATTATTATATTTCATTGTTCATGATAATCGTTTATTATCCATGCTAGAATTGTATTGATAGGAAACTCAGATACATGTGTGGATACATAGACAACACCATGTCCTTAGTAAGCCTCTAGTTGACTAGCTCGTTGATCAATAGATGGTTACGGTTTCCTGACCATGGACATTGGATGTCGTTGATAAAGGGATCACATCATTAGGAGAATGATGTGATGGACAAGACCCAATCCTAAGCCTAGCACAAAGATCGTGTAGTTCGTATGCTAAAGCTTTTCTAATGTCAAGTATCATTTCCTTAGACCATGAGATTGTGCAAACTCCCGGATACCGTAGGAGTGCTTTGGGTGTACCAAACGTCACAACGTAACTGGGTGGCTATAAAGGTTCACTAGAGGTATCTCCGAAAGTGTCTGTTGGGTTGGCACGAATCGAGACTGGAATTTGTCACTCCGTGTAAACGGAGAGGTATCTCTCGGCCCACTCGGTAGGACATCATCATAATGTGCACAATGTGACCAAGGAGTTGATCACGGGATGATGTGTTACGGAACGAGTAAAGAGACTTGCCGGTAACGAGATTGAACAAGGTATCGGGATACTGACGATCGAATCTCGGGCAAGTATCATACCGCTAGACAAAGGGAATTGTATACGGGATTGATTGAATCCTTGACATCGTGGTTCATCCGATGAGATCATCGTGGAACATGTAGGAGCCAACATGGGTAACCAGATCCCGCTGTTGGTTATTGACCGAAGAGTTGTCTCAGCCATGTCTGCATGACTCCCGAACCCGTAGGGTCTACACACTTAAGGTTCGATGACGCTAGGATTATAGGGAAAGTATGTACGCGGTTACTGAATGTTGTTCGGAGTCCCGGATGAGATCCCGGATGTCACGAGGAGTTCCGGAATGGTCCGGAGGTAAAGATTGATATATAGGAAGTATGGTTTTGGCCACCGGAAGTGTTCCGGGCATCACTGGTAGTGTACCGGGACCACCGGAGGGGTCCGGGGGTCCACCAGGTGGGGCCACCAGCCCCGGAGGCATACATGGGCCAATAGTGGGAAGGGACCAGCCCCTAGGTGGGCTGGGGCGCCTCCCACCAAGGCCCAAGGCGCCTCCAAGAGGGGAGGGGGGCAAACCCTAGGGCAGATGGGCCCTAAGGCCTACCCCAGGTGCGCCTCCCCCTCTCCCCCTTGTGGCCGCCACCCTAGATGGGATCTAGGGCTGCCGCACCCCTTGGGGTGGGAACCCTAGGTTGGGGCGCAGCCCTCCCTCTCCCCCTATATATAGTGGAGGCAAAGGGGCAACCCAACACACGATTCGATCTCCCTCTTGGCGCAGCCCTACCTCTCTCCGTCCTCGTCTCTCGTAGTGCTTGGCGAAGCCCTGATGGAGTTCCGCGCTCCTCCACCACCACCACGCCGTCGTGCTGCTGCTGGACGGAGTCTTCCCCAACCTCTCCTTCTCCCCTTGCTGGATCAAGGCGTAGGAAACGTCACCGGGCTGCATGTGCATTGAACGCGGAGGCGCCGTGGTTCGGTGCTTAGATCGGAATCAACCGCGATCTGAATCGCTACGAGTACGACTCCTTCATACGCGTTCTTGCAACGCTTCCACTTAGCGATCTACAAGGGTATGTAGATGCACTCTCCTTCCCCTCGTTGTTAGATTACTCCATAGATTGATCTTGGTGATGCGTAGAAAAATTTAAATTTCTGCTACGATCCCCAACAGTGGCATCATGAGCTAGGTCTATGCGTAGTTTCTTTGCACGAGTAGAACACAAGTTGTTGTGGGCGTCGATTTTGTCAATTTACTTGCCGTTACTAGTCTTGTCTTGATTCGGCGGCATCGTGGGATGAAGCGGCCCGGACCGACCTTACACGTACGCTTACGTGAGACTGGTTCCACCGACTGACATGCACTAGTTGCATAAGGTGGCTAGCGGGTGTCTATCTCTCCCACTTTAGTCGGATCGGATTCGATGAAAAGGTTCCTTATGAAGGGTAAATAGAAATTGGCATATCACATTGTGGTTTTGGCGTAGGTAAGAAACGTTCTTGCTAGAAACCTATAGCAGCCACGTAAAAACTTGCAACAACAATTAGAGGACGTCTAACTTGTTTTTGCAGCATGTGCTGTGTGATGTGATATGGCCAAAAGGATGTGATGAATGATATATGTGATGTATGAGATTGATCATGTTCTTGTAATAGGAATCACGACTTGCATGTCGATGAGTATGACTACCGGCAGGAGCCATAGGAGTTGTCTTAATTTATTTATGACCTGCGTGTCAACATAAACGTCATGTAATTACTTTACTTTATTGCTAAAGAGTTAGCCATAGTAGTAGAAGTAATAGATGACGAGACAACTTCAAGAAGAGACGATGATGGAGATCATGGTGTCATGCCGGTGACAACGATGATCATGGAGCCCCGAAGATGGAGATCAAAAGGAGCAAAATGATATTGGCCATATCATGTCACTATTTGATTGCATGTGATGTTTATCATGTTTTACATCTTGTTTTCTTAGAACGACGATAGCTTAAATAAGATGATACCTCACTAAAATTTCAAGAAAAGTGTTCCCCCTAACTGTGCACCGTTGCGAAGGTTCGTTGTTTCGAAGCACCACGTGATGATCGGGTGTGATAGATTCTAACGTTCGAATACAACGGGTGTTGACGAGCCTAGCATGTACAGACATGGCCTCGGAACACATGCGAAACACTTAGGTTGACTTGACGAGCCTAGCATGTACAGACATGGCCTCGGAACACGAAAGACCGAAAGTTCGAGCATGAGTCGTATAGAAGATACGATCAACATGAAGATGTTCACCGATGTTGACTAGTCTGTCTCACGTGATGATCGGACACGGCCTAGTTGACTCGGATCATGTTTCACTTAGATGACTAGAGAGATGTCTATCTGAGTGGGAGTTCATTAAATAATTTGATTAGATGAACTTAATTATCATGAACATAGTCTAAATTGTCTTTGCAAATATGTTGTAGATAAATAGCTCACGCTGTAGCTCCCTGTTTCAATACGTTCCTAGAGAAAGACCAAGTTGAAAGATATTGTAAGCAATGATGCGGACTGGGTCTGTAGTCCGAGGAGTGTCCTCACTGCTACACAGAAGGCTTACGTCTTTGATGCACTGCTCGATGTGCAAACCCCTACAACGTCGTGTGTGGATGTTGTGAACACCTGACAGACACATCCTGATGACTACTTGATAGTTTAGTGCACCATACTTTACGGCTTAGAATCGGGATTCCAATGACGTTTTGAACGCCATAGAACATATGAGATGTTCCAAGAGCTGAAATTGGGATTTCAGGCTCATGCCCGTGTTGAGAGGTGTGACCTCTGACAAGTTCTTTTGCCAACAAGATGGAGGAGAATAGCTCAGCTAGTGAGCATGTGCTCAGAATGTCTGGGTGCTACAATCACTTGAATCAAGTGGGAGCTAAAACTTCCAGATAAGATAGTGATTGATAGAGTTCTCTAGCCACTATCACTAAGCCACTAGATCTTTGTGATGAACTATGACATGCAAGGGATGGAGTTGATCCCGGAGCTGTTCGTGGTGCTTAAGATCGCAAAAGGTAGAAATCAAGAAAGGAGCATCAAGTGTTGATGGTTTAACAAGACCACTGGTTTCAAGAAGGGCAAGGGCTAGAAGGGAAACTTCATGGATGGCAAACCAGTTGCCGCTCCAGTGAAAGAACCCAACGTTGAACCCAAACCCGAGACTAAGTGCTTCTATTGTAAGGGGAACGGTCACTGGTAGCGGAACTACCCCAAATACATGGTAGATAAGAAGGCTGGCAACTTCAACAAAGTATATACATGTTATTAATGTGTACCTCACTAGTACTCCTGGTAGCACCTGGGTATTGGATACCAGTTCAGTTACTATTATTGGTGACTTGAAACAAAAGCTACGGACTGAACGGAGACTGGCTAAGTGTGAGGTGACGATGTGTGTTGGAAGTGTTTCCAAAGTTGATGAGATCACCATCGCACGCTCCATCTGCCTTCGGGATTAGTATTGAACCTAGATAAATGTTATCAGGTGTCTACGTTGAGCATGAATATGATTAGATCATGTTCATTGCAATACGGTTATTCATTTAAGTTAGAGAATAATGGTTATTCTGTTTACATGAATAATACCTTTCATGGTCACGCACCCTATGGAATGGCCATTGAATCTCGGTTGTAGTAATACGCATGTTCACGCCAAAAGATGTAGAGTTAATAATGATAGTACCACTTTCTTGTGGCACTGCCGCTTAGGTCATATTGGCGTAAGATGCATGAAGAAACTCCATGTCGATGGATGTTTGGAGTCACTTGATTTTGAATCGCTTGACACATGCGAGCCATGCCTCATGGGCAGGATGACTAAGACCCCGTTTTCAGGTGCAATGAAACGGGCAAGTGACTTGTTGGAAATCATACATGCTGATGCGTGTGATCCAATGAGAATTGAAGCGTGCGGTGGATATCGCTATTTTCTCATCTTCACTGACGATTTGGGTAGATATAGGTATATCTACTTAATGAAGCACAAGTCTGAAACGTTTGAAAAGTTCAAGCAATTTCAGAGTGAAGTTAAGAATCATCATAACAAAGAAGATCATGTTCCTACGATCTAATCAAAAGGGGATTTTCTGAGTTATGAGTTTGGCAATCACTTAAGACATTGTGGAATTGTTTCGCAGTTGAAGCCACCTGGAACACCACAGCGTAATGGTGTGTACGGACGTCATAATCGAACCTTATGAGATATGGTGCGATCTATGATGTCTCTTACCGATCTACCGCTATTATTTTGAGGTTATGCATTAGAGACAGCTGCATTCACTTTAGATAGGACACCATATAAGTCCGTTGAGACGATGACGTATGAACATTGGTTTGGCAAGAAACCAAAGTTGTCGTTTCTTAATGTTTGGAGCTGCGATGCTTAAGGCTTCAGCCGGAGAAGCTCGAACCCAAAGCGGACAAACACATCTTCATAGGATACCCAAAGGTGACAGTAGGGTATACCTTCTATCTCAGATCCGAGGGCAAATTGTTTATCACTAAGAACGGGTCCTTTCTCGAGAAGGAGTTTCTCTTGAAAGAATTGAGTGGGAGGAAGATAGAACTTGATGAGGTTGTCGAACCTTTACTTCAACCAGAGAGTGATGCAACACAGAAAGATGTTTTCTGTGGCGCCTATGTCTGTTGAATAGGAAGTTAATGATAGTGATCATGAAGCTTCGAATCAAGTTGCTATTGAACCTCGTAGGTCGACAAGGATATGTACTACTCCTAAGTGGTACGGTAATCCTGTCTTAGATATCATGTTGTTAGACAACAATGAACCTACGAGCTATGGAGAAGCGATGGTGGGCCCGTATTCCGACAAATGGTTAGAAGCCATGAAATCCGAGATAGGATCCATATATCAGAACAAAGTATGGACTTTGGTGGACTTGCCCGTTGATCGGCAAGCCATTGAGATAAATGGATCTTTAAGAAGAAGACGGACATGGGCGGTAATGTTACCGTCTATGAAGCTCGACTTGTGGGAAAGAGTCTTTTCACAATTTCAAGGAGTTGACTACGATGAGAATTTCTCACCTGTAGCGATGCTTAAGTCCATCGGAATCATGTTAGCATTAGCTGTATTTTTCGTTTTGGAAATCTTACAGATGGATGTCAAAACAAGTTTTCTTACCCGTTTTCATAAGAAAAGTTGTATGTGATACAATAAAAGGTTTTGTTGATCCTAAGGATGCTAAAAGGTATGCTAGCTCCAGCAATCCTTCTATGGACTAGAGCAAGCATCTCGGAATTGGAATATATGTTTTGATGGAGTGATCAAAGCTTTTAGGTTTATACAATGTTTGCTAGAAACTTGTATTCGCAAGAAAGTGAGTGGGAGCACTACAACATTTCTGATAAGTATATGTGGATGACATATTGTTGATCCGAAATAATGTAGAATTTCTGGATAGCATAAACAGTTGTTTGAAGAGTGATTTTCAAAGGAAGAACTGGATAAAGTTGCTTACATATTGGGCATCAAGATCTATAGAGATAGATCAAGACGCCCGATGATACTTTCAAAGAATGCACACCCTAACATGTTTTTGAAGGAGTTCAAAATAGATCAGTCAAAGAAGGGGTTCTTACCTGAGTTGTAAGGCGTGAAGTTGAGTAAGACTCAAAGATTGACCATGGCAGAAGAAAGAGGAAGGACGAAGGTCGTCCCCTATGCTTTTGTCATAGGCTCTATACGGTATGCCATGCTGAGTACCGCACCTGATGTGTGCCTTGCCACATGTCTGGCAAGAGGGTACAAAGGTGATCTAGGAGTAGATCACCAGATAGCGGTCAAAATTATCCTTAGAGGAATAAGGAAATGTTTCTCGGTTATGGAGGTGATAAAGCGTTCGATGTAAAGAGTTACATTGATGCAAGCTTAACACCTCTCCGGATAGCTCTGAGTAGAGATACCAGATACATATAATGGAGCAACAATTTGGAACAGCTCCAAGTGGAACGTGGTAGCAGCATCTATGATATGACATAAAGTTTTGCGAAATACATAGGGATCTGAATATGGCAAGACCCGTTGACTACAACCTCTCTCACAAGCATAACATGGTCAAACCCAGAACTCATTGAGTGTTAATCACATAGTGATGTGAACTAGATTATTGAGTCTAGTAAACTCTTTGGATGCTGGTCACATGGCGATGTGACCTGTGAGTGTTAATCACATGGCGATGTGAACTAGATTATTGACTCTAGTGCAAGTGGGAGACTGTTGGAAATATGCCCTAGAGGCAATAATAAATCAGTTATTATTATTATATTTCATTGTTCATGATAATCGTTTATTATCCATGCTAGAATTGTATTGATAGGAAACTCAGATACATGTGTGGATACATAGACAACACCATGTCCCTAGTAAGCCTCTAGTTGACTAGCTCGTTGATCAATAGATGGTTACGGTTTCCTGACCATGGACATTGGATGTCGTTGATAAAGGGATCACATCATTAGGAGAATGATGTGATGGACAAGACCCAATCCTAAGCCTAGCACAAAGATCGTGTAGTTCGTATGCTAAAGCTTTTCTAATGTCAAGTATCATTTCCTTAGACCATGAGATTGTGCAAACTCCCGGATACCGTAGGAGTGCTTTGGGTGTACCAAACGTCACAACATAACTGGGTGGCTATAAAGGTTCACTAGAGGTATCTCCGAAAGTGTCTGTTGGGTTGGCACGAATCGAGACTGGGATTTGTCACTCCGTGTAAACGGAGAGGTATCTCCGGGCCCACTCGGTAGGACATCATCATAATGTGCACAATGTGACCAAGGAGTTGATCACGGGATGATGTGTTATGGAACGAGTAAAGAGACTTGCCGGTAACTAGATTGAACAAGGTATCGGGATACCGACGATCGAATCTCGGGCAAGTATCGTACCGCTAGACAAAGGGAATTGTATACGGGATTGATTGAATCCTTGACATCGTGGTTCATCCGATGAGATCATCGTGGAACATGTAGGAGCCAACATGGGTATCTAGATCCCGCTGTTGGTTATTGACCGGAGAGTTGTCTCAGCCATGTCTGCATGACTCCCGAACCCGTAGGGTCTACACACTTAAGGTTCGATGACGCTAGGGTTATAGGGAAAGTATGTACGCAGTTACCGAATGTTGTTCGGAGTCCCGGATGAGATCCCGGACGTCACGAGGAGTTCTGGAATGGTCCGGAGGTAAAGATTGATATATAGGAAGTATGGTTTTGGCCACCGGAAGTGTTCCGGGCATCACCGATAGTGTACTGGGACCACCGGAGGGGTCCGGGGGTCCACCAGGTGGGGCCACCAGCCCCGGAGGCATACATGGGCCAATAGTGGGAAGGGACCAGCCCCTAGGTGGGCTGGGGCGCCTCCTACAGGGGCCCAAGGCGCCTCCAAGAGGGGAGGGGGGCAAACCCTAGGGCAGATGGGCCCTAAGGCCCACCCCAGGTGCGCCTCCCCCTCTCCCCCTTGTGGCCGCCACCGTAGATGGGATCTAGGGCTGCCGCACCCCTTGGGGTGGGAATCCTAGGTTGGGGCGCAGCCCTCCCTCTCCCCCTATATATAGTGGAGGCAAAGGGGCAACCCAACACACGATTCGATCTCACTCTTGGCGCAACCCTACCTCTCTCCCTCCTCGTCTCTCGTAGTGCTTGGCGAAGCCCTGCTGGAGTTCCGCGCTCCTCCACCACCACCACGCCGTCGTGCTGCTGCTGATCGGAGTCTTCCCCAACCTCTCCTTCTCCCCTTGCTGGATCAAGGCGTAGGAGACGTCACCGGGCGACATGTGTGTTGAACGCGGAGGCGCCGTGGTTCGGCGCTTAGATCGGAATCAACCGCGATCTGAATCGCTACGAGTACGACTCCTTCATCCGCGTTCTTGCAACGCTTCCGCTTAGCGATCTACAAGGGTATGTAGATGCACTCTCCTTCCCCTTATTTCTAGATTACTCCATAGATTTATCTTGGTGATGCGTAGAAAATTTAAAATTTCTGCTACGATCCCCAACAGAAGCTACTAGTGAAAAGGCTCCTTCTTCTAGTGGTAAAATTGGCAACGACATCTTTGCCCATGTGGAACCTCCACTTACTTATGGTGGACTGATTCCTTCCACTCATTTGAATCATGCCGGTCCTCCCCCTAAGATTGTGAAAAATGAGGACTTTGATTCTTGGGTTTATCGCTTTAAGCGTCATTTGAATCATGTTAATACTAACCTTTGGAGATTTAATGAAGAAGGTTTTTATTCGCATGACCAAAGCAACTTCACCCCTAGAGAAGCCGCGGATAATCAATTCAATGATAATGCTCTCTTCATCATCCAAGATGCAATTCCACTCGAAGATCTTGCTCACCTTCGACCATTCACCGTGGCCAAGGATGCATGGCGCCATGTTGTGTCTCTCTACCGAGGAAGCGCAAGCATTCAATGCTCCAACTATGAAGTGGTGCAAGATGAAGCCGATGAGTTTGCAATGAAAGAAGATGAAGAACCTCGTGAGCTTTATTGGAGATTAACTACTCTCGCGGTCTCACTCCGAGATCATGGGAGCAAGGATACGGATGACAATTGGATCAAGCGCAAATTCCTCAAGGCCATGATGCCTTACCACAAGGCCATGTCCTCCGTCATTCGTCAAAGGCCAGACTTCCACACCTTGTCCTCAAGTGAATTGTTGGATGAGTTTGTGGCTATGAGCATCTTGGATAAGACCGCCGACAATGCGGTGTTACGCTCTCAAAGAGGAAAGAAGCCCAACCTTGCCTTGAAGGCCAAGGTTAGTGTGGAAGAATAGGAATAAGAGGAAGAAGAGGAAGAAGAGAAGAGCAATCCCGAAGATATAAAGTATGCTTATCATGAACACATGGCTCTTGCTTCAAGGCAATTTTGGAGCAAGAAGAACACAAGGCCCAACTTCAACAAGAACAACTCAAGTGAAAGCACAAGTGCTCCCTAGGTGGTTTTGATAATTGATGACAACATATCTCTTGTTGGACTAACATTTCGATCTAGCATGTTTCAGATAAGTTCAACAATGGAGTGGCATGGACTAAAGGTTGTGGGAACTCCTTCAAGATGCTAAGGACAAAGGATTGGCTAAAGCTTCAAGCTCAAGATTCTTCATTTTACATTTTAGTGATCCAAGATCACATTGACTCCATAGGAAAATCCAATACTATCAAGGAGGGATGAGGTGTTGCTTAATGAGCCTCTTGCTTCATGTGCTTAGTGATATGCTCCAAAACCCTCAACTACTTTCCCATATCCACATATGACCTAAACCCTAAGCCAAACTCGGTCCTACCGATTCTTCCTATCCGGCGCCATCGAGTTTCACTTGTCATTAGCCACTGCCAAACCCTAATCAGTTCGGTCTCACCGATGGGATCTCGGTCTCACCGAGATGGGCTTGCAAACTCTCTGTTACCCATTGCAATATTCTCGGTCCCACCGAGATATGCAATCGGTCCCACCGAGTTTGCTTGACCAAATCTCAGTTTCACCTATTACCCAAATCGGTCCCACCGAGTTTGAGTAATCGGTCAAACCGAATTTTGGATTTATCCTAACCCTAGCACATCGGTCCCACTGAGTTGATCCAGTCGGTCCCACCAAAATCACTAACGGTCACTAGGTTTACATTTTCGGTCCGACCGAGATCATTGATTCGGTCCCACCGAGATTGGAAAACTGTGTAACGGTTGGATTTTGTGTGGAGGCTATATATATACCCCTCCACCTTCTTCTCATTCAGTGAGAGAGCCATCAGAACACACACACCATTCCAACTCATATGTTCTGAGAGAGAACCACCTACTCATGTGTTGAGACCAAGACATTCCATTCCTACCATATGAATCTTGATCTCTAGCCTTCCCAAGTTGCTTTCCACTCAAACCCTCTTTCCACCAAATCCAAATCCTATGAGAGAGAGTTGAGTGTTGGGGAGACTATCATTTGAAGCACAAGAGCAAGGAGTTCATTACCTACACACCATTTGTTACTTTTTGGAGAGTGGTGTCTCCTAGATTGGCTAGGTGTCACTTGGGAGCCTCCGACAAGATTGTGGAGTTGAACCAAGGAGTTTGTAAGGGCAAGGAGATCGCCTACTTCGTGAAGATCTACCGCTAGTGAGGCAAGTCCTGTGTGGGCGATGGCCATGGTGGGATAGGCAAGGTTGCTTCTTCGTGGACCCTTTGTGGGTGGTTGCTTCTTCGTGGACCCTTCGTGGGTGGAGCCCTGTGTGGAGTCGCGCAACCGTTACCCTTGGGTGGAGCCCTGTGTGGACTCGCGCAACCGTTACCCTTCGTGGGTTGAAGTCTCCATCAACGTGGATGTAGGATAGCACCACCTATCCGAACCACGGGAAAAACATCAGTGTCTCCAATTGCGTTTGAATTCTCCAAACCCTTCCCTTTACATTCTTGCAAGTTGCATGCTTTACTTTCCGCTGCCTATATACTCTTTGCATGCTTGCTTGATATGTATTGTGTGTGTTGAAATTGTGCCTAAACTCCACTTAAACCTAAAAAGCTTAAAAATTGCAACTTTAGCACTAAGTGTCTAATCACCCCCCCTCTAGACACATCTACTTCTTGATCCTACAAGTGGTATCAGAGCTTTGGTCTCCATTGCCTTGGTTTAATCACCATTGGAGGAAGATGGATGTGTCTACTCTAGGGAGTCTTAGACATAGAGTGCCTATTCTTGATGGAAAGTACTTTCATGAGTGGAAAAATTAGATGCTTGTAATCTTCAATCAATATCATTTGAACAAGTATATTGCTAGCCCTTGTGCACCCCATATTGATCCCTTGCATCCTACCCTAGATGATGATATTGACATGATTCGCAATCTTAGAACTATTGAGCTCATCATTAGAGGATTGCCCAAAAATTTGATTGCTAGTTTGCCTACTCAAAATTGCGCCTATACTATATGGAAATTTCTTGAGGAACGGTTTCCCAATCATTCCTTGAAAACTTTGGATGAAATTCTCCATAAATCTATTTCCTTGAGTAAGATGAACTCTAGTGATCCTAATTTTGGTAAATGTCTTCTTGAACTTGCCAATCTTAAGCATGCTAAAGGAGATGTTGGAATCATTAATGATATCATACTCAAAGCTATAAGAATTCATAAAAGTGACCACTTTGATGATCATTTATCTGATGAATTACCCTCTCTAGGAAATGATGAATCACAAGATCATGATGAACATGAATATTACGATGAGGACGATAGTGACTTCGATCTTGATGATGCAATGAGACATTTTGGTCTTATGGCAAATCTTCGGGGATATGAATCAGGAGGAAAGGAATGGGTTCTTGATAGTGGATGTACTGATCATATGACCGGAGATGAAGAGATGTTTCGTGAGCTTGCTGAAAATGACGGCCCTCGAAAATATGTCACCTTTGGTGATAATTCAAAGGGTAAAGTGGTTGGCCTTGGTAAGGTGGCCATCTCACATGATAGTTCCATTCAAAATGTCATGCTCGTTGAATCTCTTGGATACAACTTACTTTCAGTATCTAGACTTGCTGATTTCAGTTTAAATGTCCTATTTACTGAGGTAGATTGCCAAGTATTTCGTCAAGACAATCATAAAATGGTCTTTACGGGTATGCGTAGAGGAGATCTTTACATTGTCGATTTCTCTAAAAAGGCACAACCTAAAACTTGCTTTGTTGCTAAATCCTCAAAAGGTTGGTTGTGGCATAGACGACTAGGTCACGTTGGCATGAGAAACCTTGACAATCTTATTAAAGGAAATCATATCCTTGGAGTTAACGATGTCATATTTGATAAGGATAGACTTTGCAGTGCTTGTCAAGCAGGTAAACAGGTTGGAGGAAGACATCCCGTGAAGAACATCATGACCACAAGGAGGCCACTCGAGCTACTTCACATGGATCTTGTTGGTCCCAACGCCTACAAGAGTCTCGGTGGAAATTCTTTTGGTCTAGTTATAGTTGATGACTTTTCAAGATTTACGTGGGTGTTCTTTCTCAATGACAAGTCGCAGGTCCAGAAGATCTTCAGAAACTTCGCTAGGAAAGCCCAAAATCAGTTTGATGTGAAGATCAAGAAGGTTCGAAGTGACAACGGAACGGAATTCAAGAATGCAAATGTGGACACCTTTCTTGATGAAGAAGGGATTTCACACGAGTTCTCGGCTATGTACACACCTCAACAAAATGGAGTTGTTGAGAGGAAGAACCGGACGCTCATCGAAATGGCAAGAACGATGCTTGATGAATACAAGACGCCAAAGCACTTTTGGGCAGAAGCAGTTGAGACAGCTTGTCACGCAACAAATCGCTTATATCTTCACAAGCTACTCGGCAAGACGGCATACGAGCTCCTCACCGGTAACAAGCCTCAAGTTGGATACTTTCGAGTATTCGGCTCAAAGTGCTACATTCTTGATAAGCATCGTCGTTCAAAGTTTGCTCCTAAATCTCATGAAGGTTTTCTACTTGGTTATGGCTCAAACTCTCACACTTACCGTGTCTACAACAATTTCACCCGAAAGGTTGAAGAGACGGTGGATGTGAAGTTTGATGAATCTAATGGCTCGCAAGTAGAGCAATTGCCAATTGATGTAGGAGACAAAGACCCTTCAGAAGCAATCCAAGACTTGTCCATTGGCAAAATTCGTCCAACGGAAGTGAAGGAGAGTACTTCATCCGTCCAAGTGGAAGCTTCTACTTCACGACAAGGTGAACCAAGAATCGACACAGAAGCATCCACAAGTGGGACACATCAAGATGAAGAAAACGAGGAAATACGTCAAGACGAACATCAACAACCTCCTTCTCCACCACGACAAGAGAACGACGACGTCAACAATGAAGAAGGCCAAGAAGAAGAACAAGATGAAGAAGATGCTCAACGAAGACCCAAGCAAAAGCTCTCACGAGTTCGAGCAAGAATTGCCAAAGATCATCCCGTCGAGCAAATCCTCAATGATATACAAACCGGGAGAATCACTCGCTCAAAAACTCGTTTAGCTAACTTTTGTGAAAACTATTCATTCATTTCTAGCATTGAACCAATGAAGGTTGAAGAAGCATTAGAAGATCCGGATTGGATAAACGCTATGCATGAAGAGCTACATAACTTTGAGAGAAACCAAGTTTGGACATTGGTTGAGAAGCCCGACAACAACCACAACATCATTGGTACCAAATGGGTGTTTCGCAACAAGCAAGATGAAGATGGACAAGTGGTTCGCAACAAAGCACGTCTCGTCGCCCAAGGATACACACAAGTCGAAGGTATGGACTATGGTGAGACGTATGCTCCCGTTGCTAGACTTGAGTCCATTCGCATCTTACTTGCCTATGCTAATCACCATAATATCACCTTGTACCAAATGGACATTAAAAGTGCTTTTCTAAATGGTGAAATAGAGGAGGAAGTTTATGTCAAACAACCTCCCGGCTTTATCAATCCTAAGAAACCAAATCATGTTTACAAACTTCACAAAGCTCTTTATGGTCTTAAACAAGCTCCTAGAGCTTGGTATAAATGCTTGACCAAGTTCCTTACTACAAGTGGTTTTGAAATTGGTAAAATTGATTCTACTCTTTTTACTAAAAGGGTTAATGGAGAACTATTTGTATGCCAAATTTATGTTGATGATATCATATTTGGTTCAACTAACCCTCTCTTTAGTGAAAAGTTTGGAAAGCTAATGTCAGAGAAGTTTGAGATGTCTATGATGAGTGAACTCAAATTCTTTCTCGGGTTGCAAATCAAGCAAACTAAGGAAGGTACATTTGTCTCTCAAACAAAGTACACCAAGGACTTATTCAAGAAGTTCAATATGCAAGAATGCAAAGGTATGTCTACACCCATGCCTACTAGTGGACATAATGATTTAACCAAAGATGGTGAACCGGTTGATCAAAAGGTTTATCGCTCTATGATTGGTTCATTGTTATACCTATGTGCTTCACGTCCCGATATTATGCTAAGTGTGTGCATGTGTGCAAGATATCAAGATGCTCCTAAATATTGTCATCTTAAGGCTGTGAAAAGGATAGTGAGATATTTAATCCATACACCAAATTTTGGCATTTGGTATCCTAAGAGGTCTTCTTTTGATCTTGTTGGCTATTCCGACTCGGATTATGCCGGAGACAAGGTTGATAGAAAGTCCACTTCGGGTACTTGTCAATTTCTTGGTAGATCTCTTGTATCTTGGTCTTCCAAGAAACAAAACTCGGTATCCTTATCCACCGCCGAAGCGGAATACATTGCTGCTGGTTCATGTTGTGCTCAATTACTTTGGATGACCCAAACTCTTAAAGATTATGGGATTTATGTGAAACATGTTCCACTGCTTTGTGACAATGAAAGTCCTATCAAAATTGGTCATAATCCTGTACAACATTCTCTAACTAAGCATATTGAAGTTCGTCATCATTTCATTCGAGATCATGTTGCTAAGGGTGACATCAATCTTAAGCATGTTCGCACCGATAAACAATTAGCGGATATATTCACTAAACCGCTTGATGAGAAAGCGTTTTGCAGGTTGAGAGGAGAATTGAACATCATTGATGCCTCGAACTTGGAGTAGAAACTCCATTGGATACATGCAAGACATGAGCTTATAACTAATCCATGATATATCTCTTATGATAACTATCTTATGTCTTGGATATATTTGCACCTTGCATGTTGTCTAACCCATGTAGGTGCTTGGTTGAATCTAATTCCATGATATGGCACTCATATCTTGAGCAATCTCTACATCACCAAGACTCTACACAATAGTGGTTGAAGACAAGGAAGCACAAAACCACTCAAACATATCCTTTGACAAATTCTATGTTAAGCTTCATGATTGTCATTTTTGGATACACAAGTGCTCTTCCTTGCAAGAACTAACCCATGTAGGTAGATGAACTCAAACTCCAAGTGGTGCTCCCAACTCTTGATGAACTACATCAACCTTGAGCACCCACACAAGTTCAACTACATGAGCAAGAACCACATCACCACCCAAGGTATGTCATTCCATCTTAGAGAAGCTTTACTCGAAGACATGAGTCAAAGCAACTCAACAAGGTGTGAATACATCAAGATGCTTAAACGAAAAATGGTAACCCCATTTTGAGCTCAAACGATTAGTATGACCTATGATCAAGTTTTCTCACTTGACTCCTAAGTCAATATACTCTAACATAGGTGACTATGTCACCGCCCAATTCTAGATGAAGTTCTCTTGTGTTCTTTTCTGAGTTATTGCATTTGTCCCTTGCATATTTGTTTCCTTCTCTTTCAAACAAAAAAAACTTCATCTAGAAACGTTCACTCTTTTCCTTTTTGTTCTTGTTCTGCATATTTCTGCACCAAATTCCTTGCAAATCTTTCAGCTAATTCATTGCAAATCTTTGGGAGATCTTACTTGTCTAGTGAGCTGAGGTGACAAGTGTTTTTCTCTGTGTAAACTCGGTTTCACCGACTTGCAATTTTCGGTCCAACCGAATCTTTTCGTTACCACCGAGATATGCCACTCGGTGCCACCGACTTTGCAATCAGAAAAACAGATTGCCACTTGTTCTACATTTCTTCTGATCCAGCTCCACTCAATGAATCTTGTCCCCTACAAGCATCACAATTTTATCCTCTGCCTTGTGCTGAATCTCAAGGACCAAACCTATTCGACGGATTCCAAGAGAAACCTTCTTGGAAATTGATGTCAAAGGGGGAGAGAGAGATCACATCAAAGCTTGTAGGAGAGAGAGATCACATCAAGGGGGAGAAACAGTCTCAAGGACCAAACCTACAAGAGAAAAATATTAAGGGGGGGAGAGAGACCTCAAGGGGGGAGAGAAAGTCTCAAGGATCCCAGATGTTGTTAAGGGGGAGAGAGAGAGAATACTCAAGGATCCCAGATGCTTGACGTTCAAGAGGAGAGATGTCACATGTCCTTTTGGGGGAAAGACATGTATTTGCATTAAGCTCTATCCATTTGTATCCTTCAGCTCTGATTTTCCCTTTCCTATCTTCTCCCAATATCCCATGTAAGATTCAGGGGGAGCAAGACACCTAGGGGAAAGAAATCAGTCAAATCCATTGCATATCTTTATTCTTGGGGACATGGTAATTTCAATGCGCTACCTTGTACTCACTCTCTACATGTCACCCCAGTCTTGGTATTCTTGTGGTTTCTTTTGTTTGCTCTGGCTAGTGGATGTACCTATGTTATCTAACTTTGTTTGTGCAGGTTCATTCCATCCTAAGCCAACTCAAGACCACAAGGTAAGTATATGCATCAAAATCATGAGTATGAGAAGTTCTTGCTTATGTACATACTGTTTGCAAGAAGGACTCATGAGCATGAAGGTATTTTCCTTGATAATCTTTTACTCTGATGCATATGGCCAAGATGCATGTAACACATTGCCTACTCTGTCATGATTATGCTCTCACATGTCTCTATATTTCATATTTACATGAGTGCATACATGTAGGGGAAGCCTATGCTTGTTACATGTCCTTCCAAAGCTTTACTTGTTGTTCTTTATATCTTTATCTAAAGTTTTGATGTATGTTGCCATCAATTACCAAAAAGGGGGAGATTGAAAGCACAAGTGCTCCCTAGGTGGTTTTGATAATTGATGACAACATATCTCTTGTTGGACTAACATTTCGATCTAGCATGTTTCAGATAAGTTCAACAATGGAGTGGCATGGACTAAAGGTTGTGGGAACTCCTTCAAGATGCTAAGGACAAAGGATTGGCTAAAGCTTCAAGCTCAAGATTCTTCATTTTACATTTTAGTGATCCAAGATCACATTGAGTCCATAGGAAAAGCCAATACTATCAAGGAGGGATGAGGTGTTGCTTAATGAGCCTCTTGCTTCATGTGCTTAGTGATATGCTCCAAAACCCTCAAGTACTTTCCCATATCCACATATGACCTAAACCCTAAGCCAAACTCGGTCCTACCGATTCTTCCTATCCGGCGCCACCGAGTTTCACTTGTCATTAGCCACTGCCAAACCCTAATCAGTTCGGTCTCACCGATGGGATCTCGGTCTCACCGAGATGGGCTTGCAAACTCTCTGTTACCCATTGCAATATTCTCGGTCCCACCGAGATATGCAATCGGTCCCACCGAGTTTGCTTGACCAAATCTCAGTTTCACCTATTACCCAAATCGGTCCCACCGAGTTTGAGTAATCGGTCAAACCGAGTTTTGGATTTATCCTAACCCTAGCACATCGGTCCCACCGAGTTGATCCAGTCGGTCCCACCAAAATCACTAACGGTCACTAGGTTTACATTTTCGGTCCGACCGAGATCATTGATTCGGTCCCACCGAGATTGGAAAACTGTGTAATGGTTGGATTTTGTGTGGAGGCTATATATATACCCCTCCACCTTCTTCTCATTCAGTGAGAGAGCCATCAGAACACACACACCATTCCAACTCATATGTTCTGAGAGAGAACCACCTACTCATGTGTTGAGACCAAGACATTCCATTCCTACCATATGAATCTTGATCTCTAGCCTTCCCAAGTTGCTTTCCACTCAAACCCTCTTTCCACCAAATCCAAATCCTATGAGAGAGAGTTGAGTGTTGGGGAGACTATCATTTGAAGCACAAGAGCAAGGAGTTCATTACCTACACACCATTTGTTACTTCTTGGAGAGTGGTGTCTCCTAGATTGGCTAGGTGTCACTTGGGAGCCTCTGACAAGATTGTGGAGTTGAACCAAGGAGTTTGTAAGGGCAAGGAGATCGCCTACTTCGTGAAGATCTACCGCTAGTGAGGCAAGTCCTGTGTGGGCGATGGCCATGGTGGGATAGGCAAGGTTGCTTCTTCGTGGACCCTTTGTGGGTGGTTGCTTCTTCGTGGACCCTTCGTGGGTGGAGCCCTGTGTGGAGTCGCGCAACCGTTACCCTTGGGTGGAGCCCTGTGTGGACTCGCGCAACCGTTACCCTTCGTGGGTTGAAGTCTCCATCAACGTGGATGTAGGATAGCACCACCTATCCAAACCACGGGAAAAACATCAGTGTCTCCAATTGCGTTTGAATTCTCCAAACCCTTCCCTTTACATTCTTGCAAGTTGCATGATTTACTTTCCGCTGCCTATATACTCTTTGCATGCTTGCTTGATATGTATTGTGTGTGTTGAAATTGTGCCTAAACTCCACTTAAACCTAAAAGCTTAAAAATTGCAACTTTAGCACTAAGTGTCTAATCAGCCCCCTCTAGACACATCTACTTCTTGATCCTACATCAAGTGGCGCAAAGGTCAAGCAACGAGTGAGGACTTGCTATAATTGTGGCAATGTGAGCCACTTTGTTGCGGAATGTCCTTATGAGAAAAGGGAAGACAATGGTGGCAAGCTCAACCGAAAAGACAAGGCCAAGTCTTTCCCCAACAAGAGCAACTTCATCAATAAGACTCCTCCCAAGGGGTTGGTGGCACAAGAAGAGTACCATGAGGATGATGATGATGATGATAAAGACGGTGAGTCGGTTGCCATGGCCTCCGTTGCCATTGCGCCAACTCCACGGGTGTCTCTCTTCGATTCACCCAATGAGAACATCACCGCCAAGTGCCTCATGGATAAAGCCACCAACAAGGTAACTCCCAACATCAAAACTACCATCATTAATAATCCTTCGTTTACGGATTGCATTGATGAACATGAGGGGTCAAATGTGGAGGAGAATGAATTTGAGTCCTTTATGAGTAAACTCAAGGGGAAATCCAAGAAGCACTTTGTTGCTCTCTTGGAACAACTTGGTGAAGCCAATGACATGATCGAGGCTCACGAAGATACCATCTCTAAGATGGAGGGGCATAGTCGTGACTATGCCGATGAGATTTCGGATCTTTCCAATGCTCTTGAGGAAGAGTGAGGTCTTCGTTTGGCTCTTGAGGAGTCATACAATGGTGACCACGCTAAATTAAAGAAAGATCTTGATCATGCTCTTGTTGTATCTCGTGTGATAAACTCCGAGAAGGCCAAGCTTGGGGTTGATGTTGCTAGACTCAAAGAGGAGTTTGACTTACTTGACAAGGCTCACAAGGCCTTGAAGGGTGCTCATTCTAGTCTCAAAGAGTCTCATGATCAACTCCAAGTAAAGCTAACCAAGGAGAAAGCCACTTTTCCTCACATGGTTTTAATTGATCATGCAAATGCTACTAATCCTTGTTGTGAGCATGTGCATCTTGTTGAGGAGAATGCAAAGTTGAAGAAGCAACTTGATAAAGGCCTTGTGTCATGCATATAAGGTGAGAAGAACCTGAACGACCTTTTGAGCAATCAAAGGGAGGTTGTGGCCAAGGAATGAATTGGGTTCACACCCAAGTCCAAGAACAAGAAGAAGGAAGACAAGGCTAAATGACCTCCCCCTCTCAAGCAAACTTTTGTGAAGGATGGAGAGGGTGCTTCCAAGGAGAAGAAGAAGAAGAACATTGTGAAGGGTAGTGATGCCAAGAAGGGCAATGCTACCCCTCCCAACAAAGCTGGTGACTTTAACCCTTCGTGTGTGTTATGTCGTGCTAGTAATAGACATGTTTATGCCAAATTTATTGGTTTATCCTATGAGTAAATTGAATGGTCTATTTGGGTTCCTAAGATCCTTGTTACTAACCTCAAAGGACCCATTACAAAATGGGTACCTAAAACCAAGCATTGATCTCTTGTAGGTGTTTGCTTCCGGCGGGGGATCATGGTTGCTCGATAGTGGAGCCACTAATAATATGACCGGAAGCAAGGACGTGGTGGTGGACGTTCACAAGATTCCATCTATGCCCACCAATGTCGAGTGGGGTGATGCGTCGTCCTCTAAGGTACTGGGACTTGGCAAGGTTGTCATTTCTCATGATCCCATGATCGAGAAGGTCATGCTTGTTGAGTCCCTTGCATACAATTTACTTTCCGTTCGTCAACTCACACTCATGGGCTTTGCCACTTTCTTTGATGTTGATATCGTGGCCCTCTTGTGGAGCAAGACTCTTAAAGTAGACTTTGTTGGGAATGTCGAGAACGGTCTCTATGTGATTTACTTTTCGGAGTGACCCACTAAGACCGCGACATGCCTAATGGCAAAAGTTGACATGGGATGGCTTTGGCATCGCCGTTTAGCCCATGTCAATATGAGATCTTTGCAAAGTCTTCTCAAGGGGGACCATGTCCGTGGACTAACAAATGTTAGTTTTGCTAAAGATCGTGCTTGCAGTGCTTGTATCGAAGGAAAGCTACATGAAAAGGCTCACCCTCCGACGACTATCATTTACTCGAAGAGGCCTTTGGAGCTCCTTCACATGGATCTATTTGGGCCTCCATCCTTTGATAGTCTTGGGGGTAGAAAGTATTGCTTGATGATTGTGGATGATTATTCAAGATACGCTTGGGTATCTTTCTTCAAGAGGAAAAGCGAGACCCAACAAACCGTCATTGACTTTGCAAATGAAGCTCAACGTCAACACAATGCAAAGATCTTGAAAATAAAAGGTGACAATGGCACCGAGTTCAAAAACTACACCTTGGATGAGTTTCTTAGTGATGAGGGGATCAAGCATCAATATTCCGCACCTTACACCCCTCAACAAAATGGTGTAGCGGAGAGGAAGAACCGGACGTTGATGGATGCGGCAAGGACCATGATGGCGGAGTTCAAGTCTCCATACAACTTTTGGGCCGAAGCCATCAACACCGCGTGTCATGCATCCAATCGGCTCTACCTCCGCAAAGGCTTGAACAAGACTCCATATGAGATACTCACCGGTAACAAGCCCAACCTCAAGTACTTCCGGGTGTTCGGGTGTAAGTGTTTCATTTCTCAAGAAAGGTGTTCATTTGTCTAAATTTGAGGCTAGAGCTCATGAGGGCATATTTGTTGGTTATGCTACAAACTCTCATGCTTACCGTGTCCTCAATAAGTCCATGGGACTTATTGAGGAGACATGTAACATGGAGTTTGATGAGAATAACGGCTCCCAAGTGGAGCAAAGTGGCACTTGTGATGTAGGTGATGAAATTCCTTCCCAGGGCATAAGAAGAATGGGTGTTGGTTTTATCCTACCCATTGAGGATCCCCTTGTGGCCGAAGGAGAAGGACAATGTTCCACTCACATGGAGCCATCACCAACCCAAGGCCCACACGCTTCCAAAGAACAAAGTGAAGGCCCTCAACCTCATGAACAAGACCAAGGGCAAGATCAACCTCAAGATGGTGTTGAATCACCAAGTGATGCCCAAGGTCAAGTTCTCTCATCCAAGCAAGTTCAAGATCAAGAGCAAGCTCAAGATCAAGAACGAGCTCAAGACGACGCTCAAGATGATCGAGTAACCGCTCCTAAACTCTCTCTAGAGGAGGAATTAGAGCGTCGTGCCGCCAAGATCGCATCCAAGCTATCCACCAAAGATCATCTCATGACAAATGTGCTTGGAAGCTTAAGAAAGGGGGTAAGCACTCGTAGACAATTAGCAAACTATTGTGAACATCACGCGTTTGTCTCTTGTGTTGAACCCCAAAAGGTCTATGAGGCGCTCGAGGATCTGGATTGGCTTAATGCCATGCATGAAGAACTCAACAACTTCGAGCACAACAAGGTGTGGATATTGGTGCCAAGGCCAACGGGGAACCATAGTGTCATTGGAACCAAGTGGATATTCAAGAACAAGCAAGATGCTCATGGGATTATCATTCGCAAAAAGGCTCGTTTGGTAGCTCAAGGCTACTCCCAAGTCGAGGGTATCGACTACGGTGAAACCTTTGCTCCCGTCGCTCGCCTTGAATCCATTTGCATGTTGATTTCTTATGCTTCTCATCATAACTTTAAGTTACAACAAATGGATGTGAAGAGCACTTTTCTTAATGGTCCTATTAATGAGTTGGTATATGTCAAGCAACCCCCCGAGTTCGAGGATCCCTATTTTCCCGATCATGTGTACCAACTCGATAAGGCACTCTATGGCCTTAAGCAAGCCCCACGTGCGTGGTATGACCACCTTACCGAGTTGTTGCAAGATCGTGGTTTCAAAATTGGGAAAATCGACCCCACTCTTTTTACTAAGAAGGTCAAAGGGGAGTTGTTTGTGTGCCAACTATATGTTGATGATATTATCTTTGGTTCCCCTAACAAAGCTTTCAATGAGGAATTTGCCGCACTCATGACCTCCAAGTTCAAGATGTCCATGATGGGAGAGTTAAAGTTCTTTCTCGGGTTCGAAGTCAAGCAACAATGAGAAGGAACCTTCAACAACCAAGCCAAATACACTCAAGACATGCTCAAGAGATTCAAGCTAAGTGATGTCAAGCCGGCTTCCATTCCAATGCCCGTCAAATGCCAACTTGACATAGATTCCAATGGTAAAGCGGTGGATCAAAAGGTATATCGCTCCATGATTGGATCCTTGCTTTACCTTTGTGCATCTAGACCGGATATCATGTTGAGTGTGGGAATTTGTGCATGGTTTCAAGCCGCACCTAACGAAAGCCACTATGTGGCGGTCAAGCGAATCTTTCGGTATTTGGCTCATACCCCAAACTTTGGCTTATGGTATCCAAGAGGATCTAACTTCAACCTTGTGGGCTATTCGTGATGAAGCTATGTACCTAGGATAGGGGCATGGACCTGTCCTAAGTACCCTACCCAAGGACATCCCTAGAAGAAGTCACCTTTCAATCGACTTGGAGGTATCCCACTCGACAGATTCAAGACACTCGACCACGAAGCAATCACTCGACCAAATTCCAACCACTCGACTGCCAGGAGATCTAAAGTCACCCTGCACGCAAACGGTCGGTCATTAAGTAGCTTTTATGGTCATCATAGCACTTTATTAGGGGCGTTACCAGTAACCCCCAGTCTTAATGTACTTTAAACCTTGCATTACTAAGGGCTGGAGGGGCCTGGCGAACTCTATATAAGCCACCCCCTCCTCAGTATCAAGGGTTGTCACCCCTGTTATTCATACACACATAATTCAGTCGAACGCCTCCGGGCACCGAGACGTAGGGCTGTTACTTCCTCCGAGAAGGGCCTGAACTCGTAATCCTCGTGTGCTTACAACTCCTCCATAGCTAAGATCTAGCCTCTCCATACATACCCCCCTACATCACTATCAGAGTTAGAACCACGACAGTTGGCGCCCACCATGGGGCTAGGAGTCTTAGCGCCTAGTTTGAGAAGTTGCGATTTTTTCCGATCTCCTTGATCATGGTTTCGGGCGGAGCTTTGGTGGAGGGCCGCGAGATCCGTCTCGGCGCGCTCACGTTCATTGTCGACGACTCCGCTTGGCTTCAGGAGGCTCCACTCGACGTCGACGTGCTCCCCGTTCGTGGGGCAACGCACTTTCGCGCATGCGTCCGTGGTGTCCTCCTGCGGCAGCCGTCGACCCAGTATCGGTCGGCTCCCGTGGCATCTCCCCGTCCTGTTTCTCGCCGGTGCAAGCGCTCCGGTCGGTCGAGGCTTCAGAGGTGGGTGAGGCATGCGGTGGCCCGCCAGTCGGCCACCCCACAAGTCGCGGCAATCGAGCCCGACGAATCCCTCTACGGCTTGTTCGACCTGTCGACTGGCTCCTCAGAGACCGCATCCGAATGCGACAGCAGTGACCCAGCTGCAGAGGTTCTGGTGATCGATGGGCCACACAGTCCTCCCGGTTTCCCCCGCGCTGACGGAGGCGCGGATGGGGGCGACTCGTCGCATCCTCACGAGGAGTATCTCCCCGAGCCTCTCACGTCATTGCAGCGGGAGGAACTTCGCCGCCGGAACATGGATGCACTCCACACTCCTATCGTTGGAGAAACCCCCGAGGCCCGAGCCTTGGAGGATGCGCGCTTGGCTAACTTGGCCGAGCGCACTCGACTGGAGAATCTCCAGAGAATACTCGACGGGCGAGCGCGTCAACGGGCTCCAGAATCCAGTCGACGTCAACTCTTTCCGCCCCCGCAGGTATATCGTACTCCGATTCAGAATTTGGCGGCTGCGGCCCGTATAGCAGAGTCGATTCAGCCCTCCCAGTCAGAGGCTGGCAGAGGCTTGTTGCAAATCAGAGCATTGCTCCGGGCAGCGGGAGACCAGAATTCCGCTGTTTTTCAGTCGCAGAACAGGATCCACAGTCGATCCGTTGCAGCGGATACAGTCCAGTCGGCTCACAGCCCAAGATCGCCTCTGAGGCATGAGGGACGTGGAGACCGGCGTGATCAGTACAGAAGGAATGAGCAGTATGATCACCGATTCGATCGTGATGATCGACGTCGAGTGCCAACCCCTCCCCCGAGGAGTGGATCATATGTGCCTCGACAGCAGGTGGACAGACGCCCTCATAATGTTGGGCGGAGAATTCCAGTCAACCCCAGGGAACCAGGCTTTGATGTGAGATCCATTCTCGTTCAAGGTTTGGTCGACAGGAGTAGAGCTCACCGAGAAGGCCACGACAGAGATGCGCCTACCAGTAGCAGAGTACATGTTTCAGGGCCGGAGTGTTTCAGTCGAGCCATCAGAGCCGCTGTAATTCCTCCCAACTTCAGGTTGGCGACTGGAGTTAGTAAGTTCACCGGTGAGTCCAAGCCCGATACTTGGCTCGAAGATTACCGAGTGGCTGTCCAGATTGGCGGTGGGAACGATGAGGTAGCCATGAAGCACCTGCCTCTCATGTTAGAAGGCTCGGCCAGAGCGTGGCTGAATCAGTTAGCACCCAGCAGCATTTACACTTGGGAGGATCTCTCCCGAGTGTTAGTCACCACATTTGAAGGAACATGCAAGTGACCTGCAGGCCTTACGGAATTGCGGTCTTGCGTGCAGAAACCGAATGAAACTCTGAGGGATTACATCCAGAGGTGGATCACATTGCATCACACAGTTGAAAATGTACCAGATCATCAAGCAGATTGTGCCTTTAAAGAAGGCGTTAAGTATAGAGAATTGAATCTGAAGTTCGGTCGAACAGGAGAGATGTCTCTGAATCGGATGATGGAGATTGCCACCAAATACACTAACGGTGAAGATGTGGATCGACTTTGGAGTGGCAAGCATAAAGCAGTCGCCCAGGAAACCGGAGGAAATTCCAGTCGGAAACAGAAGCGAAAAGCCGAGCCAGCCGCTCCTGGGGAGGCCCTGGCCGTAACCCAGGGAAAATTTAAGGGAAAACCCAAAGGACCTTGGAACCCCAAGAAAGTTAAAGACCAAGATGGAAATGATGTTTTGGATGTACCGTGTCACATCCACACCAAGAAAGATGAAGAGGGTAAACTCATTTACCCAAAGCATACCACTCGACAGTGTCGGCTTCTGATCCAGCGGTTTCAGGGCAAGCAGTCCAAAGATAAGGAAAAGGAGTCAGACAAAGTTGAGGACAAGGAAGATAGTGACGATGGGTACCCCCACGTCAATTCCACCCTGATGATTTTTGCTGATGTTGAGAGCAAAAGTTGACTGAAGGTTATTAACCGTGAGGTAAATATGGTTGCTCCGGCAACACCCAATTATCTGAAGTGGTCCCAGACTGCCATCACATTCGACCAGTCTGATCACCCTACGCACATTGCCACCCTTGGGAGGCAAGCTCTGGTGGTCGACCCAGTTGTCGAAGGCACTCGACTGACCAAAGTCCTGATGGATGGAGGCAGCGGTTTGAACATACTGTATGCAGAAACATTGAAAGGGATGGGCATTCCGATGTCCAGGCTCAGCACCAGTAACATGAGTTTCCATGGAGTCATTCCTGGGAAGAAAGCCGAGTCACTCGGCCAAATTGCTCTTGATGTGGTTTTCGGTGATTCAAAGAATTACCGCAAGGAAAAGTTGACATTCGAAGTTGTGGATTTCCAAAGTGCTTATCACGCTATTTTGGGCAGGCCAGCTTATGCACGCTTCATGGCTCGACCATGTTATGTGTATCTCAAATTGAAGATGCCTGGTCCCAAAGGTGTGATCACTATTACAGGCAATCGGAAGAAAGCAGAAGAGTGTTTTCAAAAAGGCTCAAAGATTGCTGACGCTCATATGGCGGTGGTCGAGCTGCAAGAGTATCAGAAGACTGCAGATCCGAGTGAGTTGCTATGAGCTAAGAAGCCTGCTTCAGAATCAGCTTTTCAGTCGTCCGGTGAAACGAAGGCAATTCACATTCACCCGACCGATCCAAACGCTGCTCCGACTCACATCTCAACGACGGTCGACTCCAAATAGGAAGAAGCGCTCATCCAGTTCCTCCGTGAGAGCTGGGACATCTTCGCATGGAAGCCTGCTGACATGCCTGGAGTTCCCAGGGGGCTGGCTGAGCACCGTCTACGAGTCGACCCAAAATTTAAACCTGTGAAAGAACATCTTCGACGGTCCGCCGTCCAGAAGAGGAAGGCCATTGGCGAGGAGGTGGCTCGGCTCTTAGCAGCGGAGTTCATCTGAGAAATTTACCACTCCGAGTGGCTCGCCAATGTTGTCATGGTCCCCAAGAAGGACAAGTCACTTCTCATGTGCATTGATTTCAAGCATATCAATCGGGCCTGCCCGAAAGATCATTTTCCTCTCCCCCGCATCGACCAGATAGTCGACTCGACTGCGCGATGTGAGCGTTTGTCTTTCCTAGACGCCTATTCCGGGTACCATCAGATCCGTCTGTACGGGCCCGACGAGATCAAAACAGCTTTCATCACTCCATTCGGGTGCTTCTGTTATGTCACCATGCCGTTCGGCCTCAAGAATGCCGGAGCCATGTTCATGAGGATGATTCAGAAGTGTTTGCTCACTCAAATCAGTCGGAATGTGGAGGCACAAGTCACGGAAGGGTTCCGACCTGCTGACTGACCTTGCTGAAACCTTTGCCAACCTCAGGAGGTATGATATCAAGCTCAATCCGTCAAAGTGCACGTTCGGAGTTCCAGGTGGGAAGTTACTCGGTTTTCTCGTTTTCGAACGGGGAATCGACGCCAATCCTGACAAAATTGGTACTATACTCCGGATGAAACGTCCTGTGCGTGTGCATGACGTCCAGAAGCTTACAGGATGCTTGGCCGCTTTAAGTTGATTCATCTCTCGCCTCGGTGAAAAGGCATTGCCTCTTTACCGATTGATGAAGAAGTCCGACAAGTTCGAGTGGACTCCAGAAGCTGATGCAGCGTTTATAGAGCTCAAAGCTCTGCTCTCCACCCAGCCGGTGCTCGCTACCCCAATCAGCAAGGAGCCTTTGCTGATTTACATTGCAGCCACAGGACAAGTTGTCAGTACAGTACTTACGGTCGAGCGGGAAGAAGAAGGAAAGGCCTTCAAAGTTCAGCGCCCAGTATATTATGTTTCTGAAGTTTTGACTCCTTCAAAGCAAAGATATCCTCATTACCAGAAGCTTGTATATGGGATTTATATGACCATGAAGAAGGTTGCACATTACTTCTCTGATCATTCCATTACAGTCATCAGCGACGCTCCACTATCAGAGATTTTGCACAACAGAGATGCAACTGGTCGAGTGGCCAAATGGGCGATTGAACTTCTTCCCCTAGATATCAAGTTTGAGGCAAAGAAAGCTATCAAGTCCCAAGCAATTGCAGATTTCATCGCCGAGTGGATCGAACAACAACTTCCGACTCAAGTTCACTCGGAGCACTGGGCCATGTTCTTCAATGGATCCAAGATGTTGAATGGTTCTAGTGCTGGGGTAGTATTGGTTTCCCCCCGAGGAGATAAGCTCAGATATGTTCTCCAGATTCACTTCGATTCCTCCAATAATGAAGCAGAATATGAAGCACTTTTATATGGGTTGCGCATGGCCATTTCACTCGGCGTCCGTCGCCTCATGGTCTATGGCGACTCAGATTTGGTGGTTAATCAGGTGATGAAAGAATGGGACGTCAGAAGTCCAGCTATGACTGGTTATTGCAATGCAGTGAGAAAGTTAGAGAAGAAATTTGAGGGGTTAGAGCTTCATCACATCCCCCGACTGAAAAATCAAGCGGCTGATGATTTGGCAAAGATAGGCTCCAAGAGAGAAGCCATCCCCAGCAATGTGTTTTTGGAACACATCCACTCGCCATCAGTCCAAGAAGATCCTTTTACAGATGAAGCCCCGCAGCCAAAGAGTGCCACAGATCCGACTAAAGTTGAAATTCCGGCAGTGGTCGACCTAATCATGGAAGTTTTGGCAATCACCCCTGACTGGACGATACCGTACATCGCGTATATCCTAAGAAAGGAACTCCCGGAGGACGAAGAAGAGGCTCGAAAGATCGTCCGTCGATCCAAGGCCTTTACAGTCATAAAGGGACAGTTGTATAGAGAAAGCGCGACTGGAGTCGGTCAGAAGTGTATAACACCAGAAGAAGGTCAGATAATCCTTGATGATATCCACTCGGGGACCTGTGGTCATCATGCGTCCTCTTGGACCATTGTGGCTAAAGCATACCGAGCGGGATTTTACTGGCCAAGAGCGAATGAAATGGCAAAAGAGATAGTCGACAAGTGTGAAGGGTGCCAGTTCTACTCCAACATGTCGCACAAGCCTGCATCAGCCCTGAAGACCATTCCACTCGTCTGGCCCTTCGCTGTTTGGGGACTGGACATGGTTGGCCCATTGAGAACAGGCAGGAGCGGTTTCACACATGTGCTTGTGGCAGTCGACAAGTTTACCAAATGGATTGAAGCTAAGCCTATCAAGAATCTTGATGCTTGTACTGCTATCAGTTTCGTCAGAGAGTTAACATTCAGATATGGAGTCCCGCATAGCATCATCACCGACAATGGGTCAAACTTTGATTCAGACAAGTTTAGAGTTTTTTGCGCCTCTCAAGGCACACGAGTCGACTACGCATCGGTCGCCCACCCCCTGTCGAATGGACAAGCAGAAAGGGCAAATGGTCTGATTCTCAAAGGACTAAAGCCTCGGCTGATGCGTGATCTCAAGCACGCAGCAGGCGCTTGGGTCGACGAGCTTCCGTCGGTTCTGTGGGGATTGAGGACTACCCCGAATCGGTCGACTGGAAGAACTCCGTTCTTTCTGGTTTACGGAGCGGAAGCAGTCCTGCCGAGTGATCTACTTCACAATGCACCCCGAGTCGAGCTTTATACCGAAGATGAAGCAGAACAAGCCCGGCAAGACGCAGTCGACCTCCTGGAAGAAGAAAGAGAAATGGCTATGATCCGATCGACCATTTATCAGCAAGACTTGCGTCGATTCCATGCCAGAAATGTGAAGAGTCGAGCCTTCCAAGAAGGAGATTTGGTCCTCCGAGTGGATCAACAGAAACCACACAAGCTCGCTCCTACTTGGGAAGGTCCCTTCATCGTCACCAGAGTCCTCCACAATGGAGCGTATCACCTTTACAATGTCGATCGCCAGATCGATGAGCCACGAGCTTGGAATGCAGAACCGCTCCGCCCCTTTCACACTTGAATTCTCACTCGGATGAGATGTAATAAGAAAAACTTCTGTAGTCTATTTATCAAAGACAAGAGTGTTACAAATTTTCCTATAATTGTTGTTGCTTTTGTTTGCGTGTGAAATCCCCCAGTGGGTGGCTTAGCTGCGAATCCGTTTCGCCTAAGTTTGTAAAAAAATCCTACCGAGTGGCGAGCCAGACTCCCACTCGGAGGCTTAGCTGCAGCTCAGTGCTCGCCTAAGTGTTTAAAAATCCTACCGAGTGGCGAGCCAAACTCCCACTCGAAGGCTTAGCTGCAGCCCAGTGCTCGCCTAAGTGTTTAAAAATCCTACCGAGTGGTGAGCCAGACTCCCACTCGGAGGCTTAGATGCAGCCCAATGCTCGCCTAAGTGTTTAAAAATCCTACCGAGTGGAGAGCAAACCTCCCACTCGGAGGCTTAGCTACAGCCCAGTGCTCGCCTAAGTGTTTAAAAATCCTACCGAGTGGCGAGCCAGACTCCCACTCGAAGGCTTAGCTACAGCCCAGTGCTCGCCTAAGTATTTAAAAATCCTACCGAGTGGTGAGCCAGACTCCCACTCGGAGGCTTAGCTGCAGCCTAGTGCTCGCCTAAGTGTTTAAAAATCCTACCGAGTGGAGAGCAAACCTCCCACTCGGAGGCTTAGCTGCAGCCCAGTGCTCTCCTAAGTGTTTAAAAATCCTACTGAGTGGCGAGCCAGACTCCCACTCGGAGGCTTAGCTGCAGCCCAGTGCTCGCCTAAGTATTTAAAAATCCTACCGAGTGGTGAGCCAGACTCCCACTCGGAGGCTTAGCTGCAGCCCAGTGCTCGCCTAAGTGTTTAAAAATCCTACCGAGTGGAGAGCAGACCTCCCACTCGGGGGCTTAGCTGCAGTCCAGTGCTCGCCTAAGTATTTAAAAATCCTACCAAGTGGTGAGCAGACCTCCCACTCGGGGGGGCTTAGCTGCAGTCTAGTACTCGCCTAAGTTTGAAAAAATCCTACCGAGTGGAGAGCAGACCTCCCACTCGGGGGCTTAGCTGTAGTCCAGTACTCGCATAAGTTTGAAAAAGTCCTACCGAGTGGATAGCAGACCTCCCACTTGGGGGCTTAGCTGCAGTCCAGTACTCGCCTAAGTTTGAAAAAATCCTACCGAGTGGAGAGCAGACCTCCCACTCGGGGGCTTAGCTGCAGTCCAGTGCTCGCCTAAGTTTTTAAAATCCTACCGAGTGGAGAGCCGACCTTCCACTCGGAGGCTTAGCTGCAGCCCAGTGCTCGCCTAAGTACGGAACACATCCCAATCCGCAAGGAAGACGAGGTGCAAATCGACTGCTACCTTCTCCTTCGGAGTTGCACCACAAAGACAAAGTTATTTCGAGTGAAGAACAAGTTCCACTCGACAGATAATTCATGAAGATACTCAACGATAAATCAAGTTCAGATAAGATCCAAAGGTTCTAGACCGCAGATCAAAGTACTCGAGCCTCCAGCTCGACAGAGTTTAACGGTTACAAAATCCACTCGGCATTCCGAGGCAAATTTAAAGTGAAGCATAAAAGTTTTTATTCCTCATGCGGAGGACTGGAAGGGGCGATGAACTCGTCCAAGTCGATCCCGTCTGCAATGCGAGTGGCAGCAGCAATGAAAGTCTCCATGAAGTCTTGAAAGTTGTGCTTCTTGGTATTGGCAACTTGGATGGCGGCCAACTTTTCTTCTCGCGCCTCCTTGCAGTGGACGCGGACCAAAGATAGAGTGACGTCAGCGCCACATCTAGCAGAAGATTTCTTCCATTCCGCCACTCGACCTGGGACTTCATTCAGCCGAGTCATCAGGGACTCAAGGTCATTCTGAAGCGTCGTCCTAGGCCAGAGCGACATGTCGATCCGTGACATCGCAACCTTCAACCGAGCAAGATAGTCAACAACGCCGGCAACACGAGATTCCAGTCGGAGCACGTTCATAGCAGCCTCGTCCTTCACTGGAGAATTGATGGGGTCCAAGTCTGTCTCCACTCGACTGGTCTCCTCTTCGAAGTTCTGGCAGAATTCTGTAAACACAATTCAAGGATAAGTTAGTGGCTCTACGCAGATTTGGTAACTGCAAGTCAGTCGGGCCAGATAATTACCCTCGAGCATGACGAACAGCTTCTTGGCGAGTCCACCGAGATAAGCCTCCAGATCGTTCCTCTTCCCCGCCAGTTCACTTGCCTTGTCATTCAGAGCTATATTGCCATTCTTCAGACGGCTGGCCTCTCGATTAGCCGCGTTGAGAGCAGTTTTCAGCCTAGAGTTTTCCTTTTCAAGAGTACCGACTGAAGCCAGTTTTTCTTCAGCAAGCTTCGTTTTGTTCAGGGCCTCCTTCTGCGCTTCGGCAAGTTCTTGATCCTTCTTCTTCAGAACCTCCTCCATTTTGTCTGTGAAACAGCAAGTGAGATCAACATCGAGGATGGCCAGAAAGAAAGGATAGTCGACAAAAGCTCACCAGCCATACCTTTTGCTTCGTCCCTCGCCTTCTGCAAGTTCTCCTGAGCAAGCTTCAAGTCAAGGTTCAGCTAGATCTGTTTCTTCTCCAACTCAGTGTAGCGAGCCACTAGTTCGCAGGATTTCTGCGAAAAATCAGTCGACAGACATCCAAGATAAGTTGCTTCCGAGTAACCAAGAGACAATGATGGTGTTTCTAAGACTACAGCCGAATCGAAAACATTCGACAGTAGTCTCGGGGACTACACCCAGTGGGTGCACTCAGTGTGCCCCCACTGGTTCGACCAAGAAAAATCAACTGCCCGTAGCCGACCGTGTACAGTTCCACTCGACATGGCCTGACCAGACCGAGTGAAGAAGTTCAGCTAAAGCAACACAATATAAAGACTACAGTCGACTGCCAGCAGTCAACCGTAGTCTCGGGGACTACACCTAGTGGGTGCACTTAGCGTGCCCCCACTCGTCAAAAAGATTAATAGACACACCCAGTGGGCGTACAGATATAAAGATCTTCGGAAAAGAGATTCTTCAGATAGCATATCCTAACAGAACAAACGGTGAATCGACTGACCTGGACGTTGCTCTGAAGAGCTGAGCTCAAGTCATAAGCTGCTTGGCTGGCTTCCCGAACCACCTTCACTTGCTCCATCATGATCCTCGCCTGGCGTATAGCCTCTTTAGCGGCACCCACTTGGTCCTCAGGGACGTGGTGTGTGGCAAAAAGCGAAGGCGGATTTGCAGTCGACGTCGAAGGCTGGACACTCGTTAGAGGTTCAGCGAAGGTCACAGAAACCCGAGTGGTATCACCACCCTCCCGGACTGCGGCCTCAGGCGCCGGAGTAGTTTGTGGGGTCTTGCCAGCCGGCGCCCTCCTGTTCCTTCGCGCCATCAGCGGCACTTCGTCGTCATCATCAGGGAGGTCAATGACATGAGGAGGAGCTACAAGAAAAATCCAATCGACCGGAATTATAAGAAATCGTCAGTCGACTAAAAGCAGAGCATCAGTAATCGTACCGGGGTTGGAGGTAACAGCGTCTTCCATCTCTTGATCATCGTCCTTGGCGGAGATCTCTGAGGTGGCAGCACTGCAAATTTCGAAAGTCAATCAGCTTATTCAATGAGTCGACCAAGAGTCCGTCATGTTCGACAAAGGAAAACAAATTCTACTATTACCCAGAAATGGTGGGAACAGTCATCTTCATCTTGGGCAGAGCCTTGGGCGGCTTGGACGGCGTCGCGCGTGGGTGCTTGGGAGCTTTTTCTGTCGGCGCTGGAGATGAGGTCCGAGGGCGCTTCGACGACTACCCAACAGAGACAGTTGCCTTACCACGTTGCCGTGCAGGGTCGTGTGTAAGCTTGGATCGCCGTTCTGAGCGGGGAGGTTCAACTTTTTCCTCCTCTTCACTGGAGTCGTCGTCGTCATCCCCCTCTCCTTCGCCGTCAGATTCCCACTCTTCTCCCTCGTCTCCACTTTCGCCTCCACTCGCCTCTCCTTCCTCGGCCTGCTCCTGTGCTCCATTGGGTGTCGAGTACATCTCAGTAGTGGCCTAGAGGACAACAAACGAGACAAAAGTCAATCGACTGATCCAAAAAGAACAAATAAAGAAAGCAAGATCACAGTCGGAAACGCAAGGTCAGACCTTGTCCACTTCGTATGTTTGGTCGAGTGGAGGAATCCTCCTGGCTCCTCGGGGTTTGTCCTTGTTCCCTGTGATACTCGACAGCCACCCTTCCAACATCTTGTCAGTGACCTCCTCTGGGTGAATCCGAGTGGTGTCTTCGAGACCCGAGTACAGCCACATCGGGTGGTCACGAGCCTGAAGCGGTTGGATGCGCCTCCGAAGGAAGACTTCCAACAAGTCCATGCCAGTCACACCCTCACGGACAAGCTGAACCACTCGACCGACCAGCACCTTGACCTGTGCCTTTTCCTCTGGCGTCACTTTCAGAGAGGCAGGTTTTTGTGCTCGATTCAGAGAAAAAGGGGGAAGCCCAGTCGACTGTCCTGGGGTCACCTGGTCTTTACAGTAAAACCAAGTTGACTGCCACCCACGGACTGACTCGGGAAAAGTGATAGACGGAAAGGAACTTTTCCCCTCATCTGGATCGCCAGACCCCTGCACAGCTGGATCACCTGCGTCCGTTTGTCACTCGACTTGGCCTTCTTGACCGACTGAGAGCGGCAAGTGAAGATGTGCTTGAAGAGTCCCCAATGGGGGCGGCAACCCAAGAAGTTTTCACACAAGGAAACGAAAGCAGCAAGATACACAATAGAATTGGGAGTAAAGTGATGGAGCTGCGCTCTGAAGAAGTTCAAGAAGCTCCGGAAAAAAGGATGAGGAGGCAGAGGGAATCCACGATCGATATGGGTGGCGAGGAGGACGCACTCACCATCAAGAGGCTGGGGTTCGACTTCTTTCCCCGGGAGGCGCGCAGATTCATGGGGAATGAATCCCCCCTCAACCAGATCATTGAGATCATCCTGCCGAATCACCAACGGCATCCAGTCGCCCTGGATCCAATCCTTGGGCAGAGCAGTCCTCGAGGAAGATCCGCCCCGAGCGGACTTCTTCCCCTTCCCCTGCACCGCCGCCTTCTTCGCGCGCTCCAGAGCCGACGTCTTCTCCTTCACCATCATTGTCGGCGAAGCTCAAACAGACCTACGGCACCAAGGTGGCAGCGGAGGTGGCGGAGGATCTTGTGAAGGAAGGGGGAAAAGTGAAGGCGCACTGTTCGGGGGTCCCGAGCCGGGAGCTTATAAGAGGTCGCTTCCGAGTGGCTGACTAGTAGGCCCAGGCAATCCCGTCAAATCCCGCAACGGGCGTGCACGCGGTACGCGGCGAAAAAGGTGGCGCGGGGATCGAGGAGCTTCCGTCCTATCCCATCCGATTACTGCGGCCGCCCCCGTCCCGCGCGCTTCCTGAAATTCAAATCCCGCAAAATCCGCGGGCCGCAGAACAACTTGTCAAATAGAAGATCCCTTTCACACCGTCACTCGGAACTTCACAAGTAAAGAAATTCACTCGACAAGAGGCCAAGAATGGATCAAGGTGACTGAAAGAAGTTGACGATGCCATCCGTGACAATTGATCCAAAACAAGACGTTCATATAACATGAAGAACCAGTCGGAAAGATCCCCAACTCCTTCCCCACTCGAACCTCGATCCATTCGGGGGCTAATGATGAAGCTATGTACCTAGGATAGGGGCATGGACCTGTCCTAAGTACCCTACCCAAGGACATCCCTAGAAGAAGTCACCTTTCAATCGACTTGGAGGTATCCCACTCGACAGATTCAAGACACTTGACCATGAAGCAATCACTCGACCAAATTCCAACCACTCGACTGCCAGGAGATCTAATGTCACCCTGCACGCAAACGGTTGGTCATTAAGTAGCTTTTATGGTCATCATAGCACTTTATTAGGGGCGTTACCAGTAACCCCCAGTCTTAATGTACTTTAAACCTTGCATTACTGAGGGCTGGAGGGGCCTGGCGAACTCTATATAAGCCACCCCCCTCCTCAGTATCAAGGGTTGGCACCCCTGTTATTCATACACACATAATTCAGTCGACCGCCTCTGGGCACCGAGACGTAGGGATGTTACTTCCTCCGAGAAGGGCCTGAACTCGTAATCCTCGTGTGCTTACAACTCCTCCATAGCTAAGATCTAGCCTCTCCATACATACCCCCCTACATCACTGTCAGAGTTAGAACCACGACAATTCGGACTCCGATTGGGCGGGAGACAAAGTGGATAGGAAGTCAACTTCCGGAGGGTGCCAATTTCTTGGTTGCTATTTGGTGAGTTGGTCTTCCAAGAAGCAAAGTTGTGTGTCTCGCTCGTCCACGGAAGCGGAGTATGTGGCTACCGGTAGTTGTTGTGCTCAACTTCTTTGGATGAGGCAAAATTTAAAGGATTACGATGTCATTTGTGACAAAGTGCCTCTTTGGTGTGACAATGAAAGTGCCATCAAGATTTCTCTCAACCGGTGCAACACTTCAAGATGAAGCATATTGAGATTTGGTATCACTTCATCTGGGATCACATTAGGCGAGGGGAGATCGAGCTTAACTATGTCAACACTCTTGATAACCTTGGAGATATCTTCACGAAGCCCTTGGATGACGCAAGATTTCGCGAGTTAAGGATGAACTAAATATCATTGATTCGAGCAATGTTGCTTGAACCCTTGCACACCCCACCATACTCAACTTGTTATCTTGTTTAGGTATAGGCATGGACATAGGGGGAGTGTTGGTCTCTCAATGAAATCTTACTCCCCCCATTATGCATAAATTGATCAACTCTTTCACATTATCCATTGTTGATGGTACTTCTGCTTCAAAGACGAGTTTTGGACATGGGCCCAAGGATAATTCTTTGCGATGCCATACCAATTGACTCAAACATAGGTGGCTCCGGCCACCGCCCTCTCTTTGGAGAGGTTGTGTAGCATGTTTAGTCCTTGTTGTCTCTTGTCTCTCTTTCTTCGTGCCGAGCTTGTGTGTGTTGTCTCGTGTGTCAGCGTTTTGGTGCGTCCGTTCGCTTTAAGGTTGCTTTGCAAAGGCCCTTTGGTCTTCTTTGTTTTGAAACTTGCATTTTCTTGGGAACATGGTACTACCGCGGCATGCCACGGTACTACCGCAGTAGCTGCGCACTGTACTACCGCACCCAGCACGACAGTATTTTTTTACTGCCGCCTGGGGGAGCGGTACTTCCACCCAGGAGGTACTACCGCGATGACACACGGTACTACCGCTCGGTCGAGAGCGCGTGGGGGTTAAGAGTGCGCCGGGGGAGTTCCAACTCCCCCATACCCATTCACTCTTTCTCCCCACGCCGTCTCTCTCTCTCCTGCCCAAGAACGATGCCGGAGACCCTCGTTGGATCTCCGTCTCCGGCCGCTCTCCTCGGATTTCGTCTAGTGGGATCGTTCCCCAGCACTTCCTCTTGCCATGGAACAAGGTTTCTCCCCAAATACCTCTCTCGTTGGTTTGTTCTTTTGTTTCTAGGTTTTTGGGGAGATGCATGTTGTTCTTGAGATTTTAGGCCAAATCTTTGCAAGAGTAGGATGTAGGAGAGTAGTAATGTGTAGACTTGGTACTTGATATGTTGCCCCATGGTAGATTTGATCAACCGTAGTACCGCTTTGTTGTCACGATTGTGCTCGGATCCAGTTGAGGTTTCGGATCTGACACCGTGCGGTACTACCGCATCTCTGGTGTGGTACTACCGCTCCTCAGGAGCGGTACTACCGCACGAGGCGCGGAACTAAAATTTTACTGCCGCTCCGAGACACGGTACTACCATGCCACCCCGGCGCGGTACTACCGTGGCTAGGAGCGGCACTAAAATTTTTAGTACAGTGCAATCATGAGGTACTACCGTTGTAGTCAAATCTCCCAAGTGACAATTACCAAGTGCGAGTTCTACTTGTTTCACCTGTTTTGCTGTGGTCTTTGCATTGATCCTTCTCGCTTCTCGTGCGTGTTTTTGTGTTTTGTGTCTTAGGTGATGGCTCTGATGCACCTGCTCGCCGTTCCAATCTCAGTCGTGACACGGGCTCCAAGCATTTGCGCAACCAAGACGAAGCTCCAGAGGGCTCCAATGCCCCCCAACATAGGACCAAGACCACCTCCACCAAGCTCAAGGAGCCCACCATGGGCATGGATGAGATACCACTTGCTGAGTTTGCCACTCGAAGGAAGATCAAACCCTATGTGAATCCTCGTGCCAACTTTAGAGGGAATGATATGTTCTGGACCAAGCAGCAGTATCTCATTTATGTGGATGTGATCAAGGCCAAGCAGAACATATATGTGGACATGCACTGGATTGACATGCATCACATGAGGGGTGATAGGCGCCATGCTTACTTTGGTGAGGCTTTGGACCTCATGGAGCATTTTGGCATTGAGCGCGTGATCTCATTCCATTTGGATTATGACCCTGAGATTGTGGCCCAGTTCTTTGCCTCGGTCCACTTCCATACTGATGAGGAATGGCACATGACCTGGATGACCGACGGACAGCGGATGACTGCTACACGGAAGGATTTCATGGATTTGCTTCAGGTTCTTGATGAGGGGCTCAACACACCCATTGGTGTACGCCCACATGCCAATTCTGAGTCAGCCAACAATAACAAGCTTTAGCCCTACTATGTTGAGAAGTTGCTTCCCAGTGGCAAGAAGGCGTGGGTGCTGAACCCCTTCCTCGACATCATGTATCGCATCTTCCGCAACTCTCTTTTTCCCCTCATTGGTGACAAGGACAAAGTGCATGCCTATCTTGTGGATATGATACTCATCTATGAGGAGGCGCGTCTCTCTCAGACTCAACCACTTGATGTCTCACATATCATGTAGTGCGAGCTTCGGTTTGTGGTGTTCACCCGTAAGGTACCCATCTATGGACATTACCTGTCTCTGTTGATCTCGAGGACTTGGGAGAAGCTCTATCCCAGTGATGAGTTTCTTGCCCCTGACTGGATTCGTCATGAGCCCATCAAGCTCCATGTCAAGCCCCAGTGGGCTAACACTACTACCCGTGCTGAGGCAGCGGCTGCTCAGATGGATGTGGATGCAGATGAGATTGAGGAGGAGGACGCTGATGAGGACAACACTGCTGGCTACTCGCCTTCATCTTCTGAGCCCTCTTGGGCTAAGAAGCTGAAGAACAAGATGAAGGCTCTGTTCTGCATGCAGGCCAAGGGGCAGTACCGGTCTCATGTTGCTCAGAAGGAGAGTCGCTGCCGCGACAAGCGGATCTTGAGGACATTTGGCGAGCAGATATCCAGCGGACCTGAGAGGGTCATCACGCAAGAGGCAGCCTGGATGGAGAAGCAGGGCTACAAGTGGACCGATTCTGAGGAGGACAAGGAGGAGACCGTCCCAGTTGCCAAGTCTGACGAGGAGCATGCGAGTGATTACTCCGCTTGAGCCACCACTTGTGTCGTAGGTGTCCTCTCTGCCTTTTTGGTGTCTCGATGCCAAAGGGGGAGGGAGTGTAGGATTTGCGAGTTGTGAGTCGTGTTTCGTCTTTTCGCTTTGCTTTCGTTCCGTTGAACCTCGCTTGCTTTGGTTTGGTTTGTGCTTGTGAGACCTTTCGATCATACGGTGTAAGACATATGCACTCTATCGTACCTTATTGAGCTTATGCTATCTTGTGCTATTTACAATATGCTCATATGTACTATCTTGCTTAGTGTTAGCCTTATTGTTGCAAGATATGTCGTGTCTATAGAATATAGGGGAAGTGTTGATCCTAGTATCTGTGCCGTGCAGTCCAAAGCACTCATCTAGATAGCACACATTTAGGGGGATCCCGTCTATATTTTAGAGGTGTGGGGTTTACCCATGTTCTATGTTATCTCCCTTTATGCAAATCCCGTATTGTCATCAATCCACCAAAAAGGGGGAGATTGTAAGGGCATATTTATCCCTTAGTTGTTTTGGTGATTGATACGTCTCCAACGTATCTATAATTTTTGATTGCTCCATGCTATATTATCTACAGTTTTGGACATTATTTGGCTTTATTATCCACTTTTATATTATTTTTGGGACTAACCTATTAACCGGAGGCCCAGCCCAGAATTGCGTTTTTTTGCCTATTTCAGGGTTTCGAAGAAAAGGAATATCAAACGGAGTCCAAACGGAATGAAACCTTCGGGAACGTGATTTTCTCACCGAACGTGATCCAGGGGACTTGGACCCTACGTCAAGAAACAAAAGAGGAGGCCAC
>NC_057809.1:437739278-437758207 GCF_018294505.1 Triticum aestivum
CCAACGTACTCCTTCCTCCTATATATACCTACGTACCCCAAACGATCAGATACGGAGCCAAAACCCTAATTCCATCGCCGCAACTTTCTGTATCCACGAGATCCCATCTTGGGGCCTGTTCCAGAGCTCCGCCGGAGGGGGCATCGATCACGGAGGGCTTCTACATCATCACCATAGCCCCTCCGATGAAGTGTGAGTAGTTTACCTCAGACCTACGGGTCCATAGTTAGTAGCTAGATGGCTTCTTCTCTCTTTTTGGATCTCAATACAATGTTCTCCCCCTCTCTTGTGGAGATCTATTCGATGTAATCTTCTTTTTTGCGGTGTGTTTGTTGAGACCGATGAATTGTGGGTTTATGATCAAGTCTCTTTATGAACAATATTTGAATCTTCTCTGAATTCTTTTATGTATGATTGGTTATCTTTGCACGTCTCTTTGAATTATCAGTTTGGTTTGGCCTACTAGATTGATCTTTCTTGCAATGGGAGAAGTGCTTAGCTTTGGGTTCAATCTTGCGGTGTCCTTTCCCAGTGACAGTAGGGGCAGCAAGGCACGTGTTGTATTGTTGCCATCGAGGATAACAAGATGGGGTTTTCATCATATTGCATGAGTTTATCCCTCTACATCATGTCATCTTGCTTAAGGTGTTACTCTGTTTTCATTAACTTAATACTCTAGATGCATGCTGGATAGCGGTCGATGAGTGGAGTAATAGTAGTAGATGCAGGCAGGAGTCGGTCTACTTGTCTCGAACGTGATGCCTATATACATGATCATACCTAGATATTCTCATAACTATGCTCAGTTATGTCAATTGCTCAATAGTAATTTGTTCACCCACCGTAGAATGCTTATGCTCTCGAGAGAAGCCACTAGTGAAACATATGGCACCCAGGTCTATCTTCATCATATTAATCTCCCAATACTTAGTTATTTCCTTTGCTTTTTTACTTTGCGTCTTTATCACAAAAATACCAAAAAATATTATCTTATCATATCTATCATATCTCACTCTCGTAAGTGGCCATGTAGGGATTGACAACCCCTTATCGCGTTGGTTGCGAGGATTTATTTATTTTGTGCAGGTACGAGGGACTGGCGTATAGCCTCCTACTGGATTGATACCTTAGTTCTCAAAAACTGAGGGAAATACTTATGCTACTTTGCTGCATCATCCCTTCCTCTTCGGGGAAAACCAATGCAGTGCTCAAGAGGTAGCCGTGATTGATGACAATGCTTTTGCAGACTAATCGTGTGCATTGAGTATTTCAGACATTTCATCACTAGGCACAAGACGATTTGGTGCCCCTCAAAGACTATGAAGACGATGTTTTTCTACGTTTCTTTTTGGTGGATTTGAGTCATAGGAAAGCCGTACTATTAAGAGGGGGTCCGCTTTGGAAAGTTCTGGGTGGAATCATCACGTACACGTCTACCCCTCTGCACCGCCTTTCCTTTGGCACTTTGGAGCATCCTCCGTCTTTTCTTGTCTATGCAAAATGTCGTGTTTGCTGATCTGGGGCATGCGGTAGTACTTCTCCTAGAAGCGGTAGTACCGGCCTCTGGCGCGGTAGTACCGCAAGTGCTCGCGGTAGTATCGCTTCCTTGGAGCGGTAGTACTGTGGCCTCAGGCCAGGCGCTGCTGCTATTGCGGTAGTAGGGGCGGATGTAATTTTTTACATCCGCGCCCTACGCGGTAGTACCGCGCCAGGTGCGTGGTAGTATTGTGCGCTCTGGCCAGGCTCAGCAGCTTGCGTGGCAGTAGGAGCGGATGTAATTTTTTTCATCCGCACCCCGCGCGGTAGTACCGCTCCTGGCTTGCAGTACTGCCGTGTTGGATTTTTGCATAGATCCCAACTCAGCGGAAATTACCACGGATGTATTTTTATATGTCCGTGCCTTCCCAAAATCTGGACTATCCCTGCCTCACGGTAGTACCGCAAGGGGGAGCGGTAGTACCGTGCCAGTGGTTCTACCGCCCTGTGCTTCATTGCATCTAGGCTCTGGTTTTTGCTGCACGGGCGGTAGTACCGCGGGCCCCTGCGGTAGTACCGTGTGCTCTTGCGGTAGTACCGCGTCCTCGGCGCGGTAGTACCGTGCTATGCAAGCTGAGTTGGTGGATAACGGTTGGATTTGTTCCTCCACTATATAAGGGGTGTCTTCTTCTCCTAGTTGACCATCTCTTCCATCCCCAAGCTCCATTGTTGCTCCAAGCTTCACTTTCGCCCGATCTCTCTCCCTAGCCAATCATACTTGTTGATTCTCTGGGGATTGGTTGAGAAGGCCTAGATCTACACTTCCACCAAGAGAAATTTGATTCCTCCACTCATCCCTCGCGGATCTTGTTACTCTTGGGTGTTTGAGCATCCTAATAAACGGTTGAGGTCACCATGGAGCCATATTCCATTGTGGTAAAGCTTTGTGGTATCATTGGGAGCCTCCAATTAAGTTGTGCAGATAGCCCCAACCTTGTTTGTAAAGGTCTGATCGCCGCCTCCAAGGGCACCAATAGTGGAATCACAACATCTCGCATTGTGTGAGGGCGTGAGGAGAATACGGTGGCCCTAGTGGCTTCTTGGGAGCATTGTGTCTCCACACTGCTCCAACGGAGACATACTTTCGCTCAAAAGGAAGGAATTTCGGTAACACATCCTCGTCTTCACCGGCTTCACTCTTAGTTATCTCGTGCCTTTACTTGTGTAAGCTTATTTGTGTTATATCCCTTGCTTACTTGTGTACTTGTTCTTGTTGCATCATATAGGTTGCTCACCTAGTTGCATATCTAGACAACCTACTTTGATGCAAAGTTTAAATTGATAAAGAAAAGCTAAAAATTGTTAGTTGCCTATTCACCCCCCCTCTAGTCAACTATATCGATCCTTTCAAAGGTCCGCAAACAATCCGCCACTTGAGTACCCGGCGGCCCCGGTTCCCCGCCGGAGTGGCGGCCCATGGCTGCCGAGGTGAATGTTGGACGTGTCGTCGTCCTTCTCCTCCTCCTCCTGATCATCCGGGTCGCCGGCGCTCGCCAGCGTCAAGGCCACGCCCGTGGAAACGCCGCTCGGTCGGCGCACCCGCAGTGCCACCTCGTCATCAACGAGGGCGGCTGTGCCTCCTCCTCGGCCCCCCGCTTCGTCAAGCCGAAGACGGAGCCGGGGCTCGCCGCCATGAAGAGCGAGCACGATGGCGCGCTCGATGACGTGGCCGCCATGAAGTGCGTGTGGGAGGATTGGGCCCACCTCGTCGAGGCCACGGCGGCGCGCCTGGAGGTGATTGCCGCGCCGCCGTGGCCTCGACGAGGGAGGCGTCATCGTGCTCGAGGATAGTGACGACGACGTGTCGCCGCCGCCCAAACCAGTCCGCCAGGGCGACCCCGGGCAGGGATCCAGTAGGATCGGCCGTGTGAAGAAGGAGGACGATGACGGCGGCGGCAAAGATGGCAACTACGCGGTGTTCGGCAAGTTCTTCGACCTGTTGGCGCGGCAGCGGCCCTTTGTTTCTTTTTTAGTCGATTTTATGTTTCTATATGTAAAAAAAAATGTGGAACGCCTAAATATCGCCGAATCTATGTCGTTTTTTGCCGAATTTTAGTCGAATGTCTTTTTAAAAATGTTCATAAAAAACGTCTGAAGATGGCAGCTGGAAATTTGATCGCCCCCAGACCAAAAATATCATCGGTTCGCCTTCAGACGGCGCTTTTTTCTAATCCATGCGAACGGTTGGAGATGCTCTAAGCCCACCCAGGACGTTTGAGATGCGTTTGGGCTCGAAAGCCTCGTCTCCTTTGCTCACCGCCCCGGTCGCCGTGGCGAATCCCGCAACAAAACCCTAGCCCAAAACCCCCACATAGCCCCCCCGCAGTACTGAACCCTCCTTTGCGGCTTTGCCTCGAGCCCCACCCCGAGCCACTGTCACACTCCGTCGCGCCTTCCGCCTCTCCCCTTGCGCTCCCGTCGAGCCGGCGGCGCGGTGCCCTCGCTACACACCCCCGGCGTCACCGCTCAGCTCCGCCGGTACCGCCAACGCGTTCGCCTCTCCCAGCACGCGAGCTAGTTGCTATTTACACTGAGATGGATTCTGAGGTTCTGGTGAAAGAGGTACTGAAAGACGGAAGGGGGAAGAGGGAGGAGGGGAGCAAAGACGAAGCTGCTGTTCGTGCTGAGATGATTCCCGAGGTCTCGTTGGAAAAGGAAGTGGAAGGTGGAGGAAGCAAGGGGGAGGACCAGAGCAACGGCGAGGCTTCCGGTGATGCTGAGATGAATTCTGAAGTCTCGGCGGAAGTGGAAACGGAGAATGGAGGAAGCAAGGGTAAGGAGGAGAGCGAGGCCGAGGAGGAAGATGGGGAATCAGGGGAGGCTACTTCGAGTAGTGAGGAGGAGGAAGAGGATGACGATGAGGAGGGGGAGGAGTCAAGTGAAGCCTCGTCGAGCAGTGATGAGGAAGAGCAGAGGGCTAATAACCATTGTGGTGTCGGTGACATGGCGGCCCTCATTGAGGAGGGCAAATTGATGGTTGGAATCAATGATGATGATGATGATGATGATGACGAAGACGAGGAGGAGGAGGAAGCATCGAAGGGTCATGTCAACTCCAAACATGAAGCAGAGGTATTGAGATGTATCTTGTGCATTTTTTTCATATAGTACGTAGTAGAGTGTGAATCATTTGCTAGCGAGTTACAGTTCCTCTAATCAGCACAATTGACTTTACAATCAAGCTCTATTAGATGATGAATATTACAAAATAGTACTCCTAATACAAGAGCTTGCAGCCATATCAACAATTGTTTATACAGTGTGCTAATAGTACTCCAGCTAAATCAACAATTGATTAGAAGTTTACGCTCAATTGTTTATACAGTGTGCTAACTTGTTGATTTGTTATATCTACGGTGTTGTAGAAGTTTATGCTCAATTGTTGATTTGTTGCTACAACCTGTATAATCAATTGCTAAAAACCGTAGATATAATACAAGAGTAACTTAATGGTATGATCCAGTATGTTTACAAAATAAGTTGTTAGTATGCCTATTATAATATCGATATGTCATACCTTGCAGATCCTTCCTCCAGTGCCGAAGATCGAAGTCCAGCTGGAACCACATCATAAGGCACTCCCAGTGGGAACAATTTCATCTGTAAGTCTTGTGTTGAACTTGACTTTTCATCTAAAGTCTTGTTCTCATTTATTTTGAACAAAAATCTATTAGCACTTCTTTTTTATTTCACATCTGGTGAACATTCAGCCAGCCACCTCCCATTTTGTGTATGTATAGATTATTTGCCTGGAAAAGCTAGAAATCTGTTGGACTTGTATTTGTATACACTATGATAATTTGACCGTATCAGTAGAGTTTTGGGATTCTGGATGACAGTGTTTACATATTTCCTGTATTGCAACTATTATCTAGTACTACCTCTGTAAACTAATATAAGAGCGTTTAGATCACTAAAGTAGTAGTGATCTAAACGCTCTTATATTAGTTTACGGAGGGAGTACCATTTTTAATGGAATTTTTGTATTAGCATACTTCTCCCGTATGGTGCTTGAGATTTTTATTGATAGACAAGGCTTCTCATTTAGTCATAGAGTCAATGAAATGCACATTTATATTTCCTCTTTTTAGATAATACACAGTGTATTTCCTGTACGGTCCATATCTTGACTGTTTGCTGTCACACTAGATCATGGGTGAGAGAGTGATTGTTGAAGGGTCAGCGCAACACAATCCCCTGAATGAGGGTTCTATACTCTGGATAACTGAAAGCAGGACACCACTTGGTATTGTTGAGGAATTATTTGGACCAGTAAAAAACCCATACTATCTCGTGCGGTATAACTCTGTGGAAGAAGTCCCTTCTGGGATCAGTGCTGGAACTGCTGTCTCTTTTGTTATGGAATTTGCAAATCATATCTTAAATGTGAAGGAGCTATACACCAAAGGCTATGATGGATCAGGAGATAATATTGAGGACCAAACAGATGATCCTGAATTTTCTGATGACGAGAAAGAGGCTGAGTACAAAAGATCATTACGGCTGGCAAAAGGGCAGACTGATAGGCAACTTGACTCTAAGAAGCATTCTGGTGATAAGAAGAGGAAGCAGCCCAGGGATGCTGGATTCCATAAGGGTATACCTAGGACCCATGATGTAGCAACACCAGCTCACCAATCAAAACACCGTATTTATCGCTCAGATATGGCTCCTGTTGCTGATAACTCGGGACGTTCACGTACGAGTGTACCAATAATGACACCACCAGTCACACTGAATCCTGCTATGGCATCAGCCATTCAGTTTGCAGACCAGATTGGTGGCTGCTTCCCTAACCCATCACACCAGTTCTTACCACAGCAGCCAAATGTGGTTTGGCCTGGTGGGTTTCCACCTTCTATGTACCCGAACATGGGAATTAACGGAGCTGCTCTTGCAGCTAATATTATGCAGAACATACTCAGTGGATCCAATCAATACCGGCAACATTACCAGAATCAGAATTTTGGTGGATTCCTCAATGGAATACCCATGACCCCAACACAGTTTATTCCGCAGAGCGGAATGCCTGTAAATCCAATGCCTTTTGGTGGACCACAAGTAAATCCTCCATTTGGTCCAACATCTGAACTGGGGATGGGGCAGGGGAACTTTGGTAATCTTGGGTACTTGGCCGGGGATCAAGGGCTGCCGCACCTTGGGTTGCCTAATGCTCAGGGATATGGGCGCCTACCATCGTCACATGGAGGTGGTGGTCAGCGTCCTATGCAATTCAATTCTGGGCAGTTTAATCAGGGGAGCTCGTCCTTATCTGGAAGAAGGCCACAACAACAGGGAGGCCAGCACTCACAGGGGAGAGGTAGTGGCGGGCATCACTAATAGGATAACTGGCAGGCGTGTATTTTTCTTCTTTGCAGGAAGAGTTATACTTGAGAGCAATGTAAGTCTCCCTGTAATTGTAGTTTTTACTCGCTCCTACTTCTTGATATAATTAATCCATGCGACTATGGTGCATGTTGCTCATTACTTCTGGAGAAGATATTTGTTATAAATTACTTAAGGATGGATAGATGATGAATTAGATAATTGGTAGTTTTGTATTGCGGTTTGCACCTAAAAGTGAAGTAAAAAATGCTTTATCGTGGTGTAATTTTCTGCTACCCCTTTGTGTTTATATGGAACCCGAAAGCAATGACATGTTTTCTTGAGGTTGAAAACTGAAACCCTTGATCTGTCCTTCGCTGAAAGAAATGGATGTGACAATGTCGTCGAAAATGTGCTCCTTCTATCGTGTAGGCATTATTGCAAGAAAACATGTCTTATAGTGTCACTAAGGTGTTTGAACTGGTAGCAACAGTAGCAATGATGGGGTGGCGGGTTTATCACGTAATGGCATCTGTTGCCACTTAAAAAGGAAACCTGTCTTCCAGTATTGATCTTTCCCTTAGTAAGGATTATTTAAAGAACCTTAATGTTTCTTATTTACCTTCTCAGGCCTTTTAAAATGCTTGCAGTTACCAAACAAATCAGGAAGCCTTTTCGGATGAATGAATCAGGAAGCTGATGGTGATATTTTGCCGAGCCTCACATTTTGGGAAGATCTGGAGAAGTTCAGATTTGGGGAGTTAAGCTGATAAACTTGTACTTTCGCTTTCGGAAAAAGGCATTTGCTGCTTGGTGCGATACCTGAAAAATGTGAGAGTTGTTTCAGTTTGCATTTGGACGACAACAAGGAAAAGCACACCTGCACGACATGTTTATGCAAGGGATTTTCTTCCGATAGTTTCTAGGGCAGTAGTAGGCGCCGGTTCGGCCGGCGGAAATTTGGGCCGGCCGCTGTGCGTCCGTAGATGTGCTCTCCCCCAACCGTCAAATCCAACAAAAATGCTCGGTCTGTTCGCTCCTTCTCCCTGCGTGAACGCTCAGTGTTGCCGCCCGCTCCCTCGAGCCCCTGCTTGCAGCAGGGCGTGCCTCATCCGCAGCATCGTGACATATGCATCGCCGATAGCGACCATAACCATTAGTTGTAGCAAATTCTGTCGATGGTCACAACAGAAAATGCTTTTTGTTGTAGCAATGCCGCCCAAGTCGTCGCTCGCGCCTGCAGTTTCCGTATGCCTTTGCAGCTTTGCTGCACACGGATGCAGCTCTGCCACTGCCTGTTGCGGCTCCTCCAACGGGCGGCCACCGATGCTGCACATGGTGATTGTGGCGATGCATGCTGGAACCGGCCATCAGGGTTGCTGCAACTGTGGCGACCATGAGCTTTGCAGCTTTGCTGCACACAGATACAACTCTGCCACTGCCGGTTGCGGCTCCTCCAACGGGTGGCCACCGATGCTGGACATAGCGACTGCGGCGATGCATGCTGGAACCGGCCATCAGGGTTGCTGCAACCGTGGCGACCATGAGCTGGAGCCACTTCCGATGAGGCTGGGGATAACAATTTGGTAATGTGGGACCATGTTGGTTGATGCTGGAACCGGCGATAGCATACGCTGGAACGGCCAGAGAGGGAAGCTGGAACCAACGAGAGCAGCTGCGACGCCATCGTTGTCAATGTTGGAACTATAGGTGCAAAAAGCTGGAACCAACGACAGAATTTGTTGTCCGGCATCGCAAAAAGTTGTGACCAGGGTGCAAGGAAGCTGCAATCGTCAAACGACGACAATGACGATGCTGCAACCTGGAGGTGCAATTCTTTGCTAAGAACGACAAGGGTGCGCTGCCACGGTGACGAGGGAGGGAGGTGCTAGCTGCTAGCGGGGTCGGCGTGAGGTGTGTGTGTGTGTGTGGGGGGTCTTGTGGTGGTGTTGTGAGACCGCGATGGCGCCGTCCGTGGTGCACGCGGAAGGGGCGAGGGGGAAGAAGGAAGGAGACGAGAAACGTATGGACTCATTGAGGATAAGGTCGAAAAGAACGTGTGTGGATCCCATGGCCGCGATGCGAGCGCACGGCTGACCAACTCAAAGTTCTTCCCTAGTTTCTAAACTGTTTTGTGCATATATAATGCGTGTCATGATGCATCATGTATGACTAGAGGAGGCAAACACGCATGATGAGGCTGCAAACGAATCAAGTTCGAAGGAGTTGGCCTAGATTAAGCTCAACTCGTACAATTTGAGCCAGCACAAACATGGCTCATTTTTTTGGAGCGGCTAACATGTCTTACATTTTTTTCAGCCTTAAGAGCAACTCTAACAGTGTCGTCATATGACCATGATTGCCAAAATAACAACCAATATAGATAATCTGGGCCGCGTCCAATCATGGATCTGGTGGCCGTGGGAGATCACGTGCTTCCTATGGCGTCGATGATGGCCGCGGGGGATCCAACCTCCTCCTTCGGCTGAAGGAGGTGGAGGACGTCGACCCCATTGTTCTCCTCGCCCGGTGAATGACACCATCCCGTAGAGACCGAGCCGGAGCCGGTGTCGGAACCTGAGAACCTGATCGACACTATGATGCGGCTCTCTGCCCTCAAAGCTTGCCACGAGAAGCACATCCTTCAAGAGTACAACCCCACACTTTCCGATAATGAGAAGTAGCGCAGCTAGTAGCTTCTGCTGGTGAGTCCGACCCCTGCGCCTACTTCGACGATCTCTCTCTTTCTCTCTCGAAGGAGGAGGAGGAGGAGGGTGACAATGACTAGATGACGCCAACCACCGACTAGTTTAAGTAATACCGAGTAGTGATGTCGCTTGAGTAGCGACAATGATTGATGTAGGGTAGGAACCCTAGATGGCCGATCTTTCACGAAAGGAGCGGATCCCGCGATGAACACGAAGAACACGAGGAGGGAAACGAGGGGAAAATCACAAGGGGGACACAAGAGAACACTCAAACCAACAAGAATAAGTCACACATATGCTAGATCCTCGAGTACATAAGAGAAGATACACGATCCACGGACAACTAAGGACGATACAAGGGTAGCCGGTCTTCTCCATGAGGAGGTCTTGATGTTCTTCTCCGCGAGGAGGTCTTGAATCCAAAGGGATCTTCTCCGAAGAGGTCGCGGTCTCTCACGAGGAGTAGATCCGATGTGGATGAGCAATGCTCTATCTCTCAAATGAGCTAAACCAATGCTAACCCTAGCTAGATGGAATAGGAGTTCTATATATAGTCTTAGTGCAAAGAGGGGGGCGAAGGGGTACATGGGCTGCGGCCCAACATGAAACAGCACACAGGCGTCGGGGACGCCCGGGGGTCACCGGTCGTCCGGAGGCTCGCGAAGGTCCGGACGTCCGGTGCCTGTCGGACGTCCGTAGATTCGGCTCGGGTGGTCTTCGGTCGGACGTCCGGTCGGGGTCGGTCGTCCTAGGAGCGTCGATCGTCCGTGGAGCGTCAGAAGTCCGTAGTTTTGGCTCAGGTGTGGAAGTGTCGGACGTCCGGAGCCTAGAGGTCGTCGGACGTCCGATCCTGGCCGGTCGTCCGGAGCCTGGAACTTCTTCTTCTCCGTCTTCACGTCCATCTTCCTCTTCTTCTTCTCCTTGCTCCTTAGCTTGTCCATGGTATCTGAGTATGCACAATGTGTCCGTATGAGGTAGTAGCCATGTCTCATGTGCATCGAAGTGGAAACGTGAGAGGAGTGATGTCACCTCGGCTTCGAGAGCTCTTGCGCGTGCTCATGTCATGGGTCAGTGAGACGATGGTAGGTCCACGAGATGACCTTGGGATGCTCCGCATCATCTCCCCTCCCTTGGGGAAGATTCGTCCTCGGATCAAATTCTTCATCACCATGGTAGGGAGAGAGATCTTTGACGTTGAAGATGTCGCTCATGGAGTACTTGTCGCGTGGAATGTCGATCTTGTAGGCGTTGTCGTTGAAGCGTGCAAGCACCTTGAAGGGTCCATCCGCTCGTGGTCGAAGCTTGGACTTGCGTTCTTGTGGAAAGCGGTCCTTGCGAAAGTGTAGCCACACGAGATCACCAATGTTCAAGACCATAGGTTGCTTGTTGAAGTTGAGCTTGGTCGCAAGGCGTTGAACTTGGCGCTCGATGGTGTTTCTTGTATCTTCATGCACCTTCTTGAAATGAGTCACACGTGCACTTGCGTCCAAATTGATGCACTCTTGGAGTGGTAGAGGGAGAATGTCCAATGGGGACAAAGGGTTGAATCCGTAGACGACCTCGAAGGGGGACTTGCCGGTTGTTGAGTGTCTTGCTCAGTTGTAGGCGAACTCGGCGATAGGTAGGCACTCCTCCCACTCCTTGATGTTCTTCTTGATGAGTACTCAAAGTAGAGCGGAGAGTGTGCGGTTGGTAACTTCCGTTTGGCCGTCGGTTTGTGGATGATACGCCGTGGAGAAGAGTAGCTTGATTCCGAGCTTGGCGCATATGGTCTTCCAAAAGTAGCTAAGGAACTTGACGTCACGGTCCGAGACGATAGTCTTTGGCACTCCATGTAGACGCAATATTTCCCTACAAAAGAGATTAGCGACATGTGAAGCATCGTCTATCTTGATGCAAGGAATGAAATGTGCCATTTTTGAGAAACGGTCCACAACGACAAATATGGAATCCTTCCCATTTCGAGCCCCAGGCAAACCAAGTACAAAGTCCATGCTAATGTCTTCTCATGGTTGATATGGAATTGGTAGAGGCATATAAAGGCCATGGGATTGAGCTTTGGACTTAGCTTTGCGACATGTAGAGCATCGGTTGGTGACGCGGTTGACGTCGCGAAACATCTTGGGCCAAAAGTAGTTCTTCGAGAGCGTGGCAAACGTCTTGTCTCGTCCAAAATGTCACATTAAGCCTCCTCCATGAGATTCCTGCAAAAGCAACAAACGAAGAGAAGACTCGGGGATGCAAATCTTGTTATCTCTCATAAGATATCCATCTTTGATGTAATAGCGTTCCCAAGAGGTGTGCGTCAAACACTTGGCATAAGGAGTAGCAAAGGTAGGATCATGCTCATACAAGTCTTTTATATGCTCAAAGCCAATGACATCTAACTCAAGTTGAGTAACAAGCATGCATATGCGGGCATCCGCCATAATGTTTTCTTTACCTTTAATGTACTTGATGACATAAGGAAAAGACTCAATGAATTCACTCCATTTAGCATGACGCTTGTTCAACTTGGTTTGGCCCTTAAGATACTTGAGCGTTTCATGATCGGTATGAATGATAAACTCATGAGGGCGAAGATAGTGTTCCCACTCATGCAAAACGCGGACTAAAGCATATAGCTCTTTGTCATAGATGGGGTAATTGAGTTGCACGCCGGAGAGTTTCTCACTAAAGTAAGCTATGGGGCGCTTCTCTTGCGTTAACACACCTCCTATGCCATTACCACTAGCATCGCAATGAATCTCAAAAGGTTTGTCAAAGTTGGGTAAAGCAAGCACAGGAGCATGAGTAAGCAAATTCTTAAGCTCATTGAAAGCGGTATCTTGGGATGGTCCCCAAACAAAAGGCGCATTCTTCTTGCTCAAAGCATGCAAAGGCGAAGCAATGGTGCTAAAATCTTTCACAAAACGACGATAGAAACCCGCAAGGCCAAGAAAGCTACGCACTTGTTGCAAATTGGTTGGTTGTGGCCAAGTCTTAATAGCGTTGATCTTGGACTCATCAACATGAACACCCTTAGAAGAAACAACAAAACCCAAGAAAACAAGCTTCTCAACGCCAAAAAGGCATTTCTCCATATTAGCATAGAGATGCTATTTTCGAAGAGTTTGCAAAATGGTTCGGACATGGGTGACATGCTCTTTGAGAGACTTGCTAAAAACAAGGATATCATCGAAGTAGACCACAACAAACACACCAATGTAAGGGCGAAAGACATGATTCATAAGACGCATAAAAGTACCCGATGCTTCCGAGATACCCATAGGCATGACTAACCACTCATACAAGCCAAACTTGGTTTTGAAAGCGGTTTTCCATTCATCACCCTCTTGTATGCGTATTTGATAGTAACCACTCTTAAGATCAATTTTCGAAAAGATAGTGGCACCACTAAGTTCATCAAGCATATCATCAAGGCGTGGAGTGGGATACCTATAACGAATGGTGATAGCATTGATAGGTCTACAATCGAAGCACATGCGAAAGCTACCGTCTCGTTTTGGCACAAGAATGACCGAGACGGCACAAGGGCTCAAAATTTCACGCACATGTCCATGGTTTATGAGATGCTTTACTTGCCTTTGTATTTCTTTGGTTTCTTTGGGGTTGACGCGGTAAGGAGCTTTGTTCGGAAGCGGTGCTCCGGGGATGAGGTTGATGCGGTGCTCAATGCCTCGTAGTGGAGGTAGTCCCGGAGGTAGCTCGTCGGGGAAAACATCGTGAAATTCCTGCAAAAGAGAAGACAACACTAGAGGAAGAGTGTGAGAAGTGTTAGTTTGTGGTGCATTGTCCTTGCACACAAGGACGTAGTGTAGGACACTAGGTGGGTTCTCACACACTCCTCTTATCTCACTTTTGGTGGCAAATAGGACTAAGTTCTTCTTTTCGCTCATTGTGGAGGTGTTCGATTTGGGCCTGTGGCGCTCACTCTCTTTTTGGTGGCTCGCTCTCTCACTATGATCTCCACGATGGGTGGCTTGCTTGTCGGCGATCACTTGGCTTGGCGACATTGGACGTAGGACGTACTCCTTGCCCTTCATCTTGAAGATGTAGTGGTTCGATCGGTTGTTGTGGAGGACTCCTCTATCAAATTTCCATGGGCGTCCAAGGAGAAGGTGGCAAACGGTCATTGGAACGATGTCGCACTCCAAGGTGTCTTCGTAGGCGCCAATTTTGAAGGAGACTTGTACTCGATGCTCGACTTGGATAGTGCCGGAGTCATTAAGCCATTGCACTTTGTATGGATGTGGGTTCTTCGTCTTGTGCAATTGGAACTTGGAGCAAAGTTCTTCACTTGCGAGGTTATGACAACTCCCTCCATCGATGATGACCTTGACGGATCGTCCATTGATGCCGGCCTTGGTGTGGAATATGTGGCATCTTTGGTCTTCTTCTTGGTGATGTTGGAGAGTCAAGACCTTGGAGACAACAAGAGCGGGACTTGAATCTTCATCGCAAAAGACTTGTTCCTCTTCATCGTTCGCTTGCCGGTGCATGGCGACTTGCTCAAGAGCGTCCATTTCTCCTTCACTCATCGAGTCATAGGTGTCGTCGTCGTTGAGGATCATGGTCCGCTTGTTGGTGCACTCGTAGGACTTGTGGCCTCGGCCTCCGCATGTGAAGCATTTGAAGGAACTCGTCTTGACGGTCTCATCGGTGGGGGTTGAGGATGATGAAGATATCGGCTTGAAGTTGCTCATAGTAGGAGGATGGCTTGGAGTTGACGAAGCTTTCTTGGAACTCGACTTGTCGATGTTGCTTGTAGAAGGCTTGATAGACGGTGTTGGAGTCGTTGAAACTTGGTTGTTGGAGAAGCCGTAGGACTTGGATGAGAAGTTGGCATACTTGAAATCGTCTTGTACTTGACGTTCCGCCTTTGTAGCTTGATGCACTACCTCGATGAGGTTCGAGTATGGTTGGAAGTCGGCGATCTTCTTGATAGGATGGCTGAGTCCATTCAAGAAACGTGCCGTAGTTTGCTCATCGTCTTCCGTGACATTGGCTTGTATCATGGCAATCTCCATCTCCTTGTAGTACTCTTCAATGCTCTTGGTTCCTTGCTTGAGTAGTTGGAGTTTCTTGAAGAGGTCGCGGTTGTAGTAGGTAGGCACAAAGCATGCTCTCATGACATCCTTCATTTGCGCCCAAGTAGTGATGGGTGGTTCACCTCTTGCCTCTCGGCGCTCGATAACTTGTTCCCACCAAATGAGGACATAGTCTTGGAACTCAAGGGATGCCATCGCGATATTCTTCTCTTCTTCATAGTTGTGCAAACGAAAGATTTTGTCGACCTTCAATGCCCAAGATAGGTACTATTCGGGATCGTTGCTTCCGTTGAACTTGGGCATGGTGAACTTGAGCTTGCCGTAGTGTTGCTCTTCATTGTGTTGGGGTCGAGGATGATGACGTCCATGTTGTTGATAATTGTCCAACTCGAGGTGCTCTTGGCGTGGAGGGTTGTTGACCTCATGTTGGACTTGTCATGGAGGATTCCATTGTCTTCATGCTCTTGATGAACTTGATGTTCTTGGCGAGCTTGTGGAGGAGCTTGTCAAGCTTGAGGAGGAACTTGAGGAACTTGACGATGCATGCGAGCTTGAAATCTTCGTTCATGAATTTCTTCACGAAGTGCTTCTTCTTGTTCATGAGCTTGTCGGCCTCGGTTGGCTGCGGCTCGACTTGAATCTTCGAGGGCTTGTTGCGCCTCAAGTGCTTGAGCTTCACGGAGTTGTTGTTCTTGGCATTGTGCATCGGCATCTTGTGCAACTTGGTGTAGACACACTCGCTCTTCCTCTTCATGTTGGCGTTGTCGTTGCTGTTCTCGTGCTAGCGCAAAAGCCTCTTGGGTTTGACGTCGTCAGTGCTCTTGAGAGTCGGTGTTGTAACACCCACGATGCGGCTATATCTCCCACGTGTCAGAGCACGACTTAGAGGCATAACCGCATAGTAGGCATGTCACAAGAGGGGTAATCTTTACACATCCCATGTACTGAATAAGAAAGGGATAAAGAGTTGGCTTACAATCGCCACTTCACACAATACATAAATATAGCATTACATCAACCAGAATACAATCAAGGTCCGACTACAGAACCAAAATAAAGACAACCCCAAATGCGATAGATCCCGATCGCCCCAACTGGGCTCCACTACTGATCGTCTAGAAAGGAAACATAGTAACGTCCTGAATCGTTGTCGAACTCCCACTTGAGTTCGGTCGCATCCCCTGGACTGGCATCATCGGCACCTGCATCTGGTTTTGGAAGTAATCTGTGAGTCTCTGAGACTCAGCAATCTCACACCCTCGCGATCAAGACTATTTAAGCTTATGGGTAGGAAAAGGTGGTGAGGTGGAGTTGCAGCAAGCACTAGCATATATGGTGGCTAACTTACGCAAATGAGAGCGAGAAGAGAAGCAAAGCACGGTCGAGAAGCTACAAAGATCAAGAAGTGATCCTGAAACTACTTACGTTCAAGCATAACATGAGACCGTGTTCTCTTCCCGGACTCCGCCGAAAAGAGACCATCACGGCTACACACGCTATTGATTCATTTAATTAAGTTAAGTGTCAGGTTTTCTACAACAGGATATTAACAAATTTCCATCTGCCCATAACCGCGGGCACGGCTTTCGAAAGTTCAAAACCATGCAGGGGTGTCCCAACTTAGCCCATCACAAGCTCTCACGGTCAACAAAGGATATTCCTTCTCCCAGGACGACCCAATCAGACTCGGAATCCCGGTTACAAAACATTTCGACAATGGTAAAACAAGACCAGCAAAGCCACCCGAATGTGCCGACAAATCCCGATAGGAGTTGCACATATCTCGTTCTCAGGGCACACCGAATGGGCAAGACGTCGGGTTGTCATAGACCCTGGTTGCCCAGGGGGCGTCAGACATCGCCCAGTTTGGACCAACACTTAGAGAAGCACTGGCCTCAGGGGGGGGGGGGTTAAAATAAAGATGACCCTTGAGTCCGCGAAACCCAAGGGAAAAAGGCTTAGGTGGCAAATGGTAAAACCAAGGTTGGACCTTGCTGCAGGAGTTTTATTCAAGGCGAACTATCAAGGGGTTCCCATTATAACCCAACCGCGTAAGGAACGCAAAATCAAGGAACATAACACCGGTATGACGGAAACTAGGGCGGCAAGAGTGGAACAAAACACCAGGCATAAGGCCGAGCCTTCCACCCTTTACCAAGTATATAGATGCATTAAAGTAAACAAGATATAATAATGATATCCCAACAATAAACATGTTCCAACAAGGAACAAACTCCATCTTCACCTGCAACTAGCAACGCTATAAGAGGGGATGAGCAAAGCGGTAACATAGCCAAACAACGGTTTGGTAGGACAAGGTGGGTTAGAGGTTTGACATGGCAATATGCGAGGCATGCTATAGCAAGTGGTAGGTATCGCGGCATGGCAAAAGAGCGGGCAACTAGCAAGCAAAGATAGAAGTGATTTTGAGGGTATGGTCATCTTGCCTTCAAAGTTCTCCGAGTTGACGTAAGCTTGATCCTCGTAAGAGTACTCAATAGGTTCCTCGATCACGTACTCGTCTTTCGGCTCTACCCAAGGCAAGAACACAAGCAAAGGAAACAACAATCAACCACAGTGCAATGCGCAAGCAACATGATGCAAAACATGGCATGATATGCGGGATGTGCTATGCAATGCATATGCGTGCTCCGGAGGGAAAAGATTGAACCAGGCCTCAACTTGGAAAACCAAGTGCACCGCTGGAAAGATGAGTTGATTTCAGTCAAAATCGATATAAAGATCACCGGAATCAGATACACGGTTTGCAAATGGCAAGCAAAACAAAAATGACACTATCATGCGATTAACACCACGATGCCATCTAAAATGCAACAAGAAACTAAGCTACTGCACTCTAACATAGCAACAAAGCACATGGCAGTTATCTTCTCAAGATGCTTGACAAAAGATGACCACTGAGATACGGCTAAATCACACAATAGCAGGTTCAAACAAGCATGGCAAAAGTGCAAAAGATAACAACATCACAGACTTAGTGAAAATACTAACATGTCAGGAATTAACATCAGGAAGCAATGTTTAGAGCAAGATAACAACATGCTACGGGATCAGAACATAGCAACACAAGGCATGGAATGAATCTACTCAAAGCATATAACAAAAGTCCCTTACTGACCATAAGCCAAAAGGGCACAGAAATCATGATGGCACCCATGTTAACATAGCAAGTTTCGTTAACAGATTCAGACTTAGCAGAAAAACTGGACATGGCATAAACAGAGTTATGAAGGCATGTTTGCAAGCTCGATGCACTCACCACAATGCATTTAATTACAAACTAAGAATACACCCAGCAAGAAGACATGATCAAGAAGCTAACCATGACAAGAACAATCTCATAGCATCCATGGATCAACTACAACAACCTTGGCAAAATTGATTAACACGTAAACAATCTGCCAGGAACATTTTATAGCAAAAGTAGAGCAAGATTGAGTCATGCTAGGGTACGCCATAAATGCAAACAGGGACATGGATGCATAGAGCATAACCATATGCCCAAATCATCCTTACTAAACATACTCAAAAGAAGCATGGATCTCTCTGTAGCAACATGAACACATGGCATAAAAATAACAGCAGAGCAAAGACTTAGTGAAATTCTAAGTCCCTGAAAACAACAATATTACGAGAGCTACTTTGCATGCATGTGCTAGTCACCACATTGATCACAAAAATACATGGCATACACCCCTGTAAATATGGCATGGCATAACCCAAAACACATGTAGGGCTCAAGTTCATATGCAGCACACAATAATCATGGCAAAAATGACAATTGCTCATAAGCTGATAAGAATCAGGAACTAACATTATGAAGCACTCTTGAAACAGTCATTAGGACATCAATATGGAATCAAACAAGCATGGTGCAATGGAACAAAATGAAGAGCACATCCTGACGAACATTTCGATATATAGCGCACACAAAACGGAGCTACGGACGCGGAGTTATGGCATGACGAAAAATGCTACAGGATGCAAAAATAAAAGACTTAGAGGGAAAAACAGGGGTCAACCCTAATGGATCTGGATCTGGGCACAGATTCCGTGGTTTGCCGGAATCGGAGGTCGCGGTGGCCAGAATGGGACTTGCGAGAGATGTCGGGGACAGCGGTGGCCGGAGTGGTCGCTGGCACGACGCGGTGGCGCGGTGGAGGAAAGAGCGGCGGCGCCGACGACGTGCTGCAGTGGCGAGGCGCCGGAGTCGGCGAGGGCGGCGCGGTGAAGTCGCGGCGGCGCCGGACAGTGAGGAGGCGCGGTGGCGATGGAGGCGTGCGGCGGC